>NC_138577.1:36952869-37017895 GCF_964289735.1 Phaethon aethereus | reverse complement strand
TCGGGTTAGGATGATCTCAAGATCAAGTTAAATGACTAACTTTAACCGAATAGGGTTGCTCCTTCCACTGTGGGATGGAGAAGAAATCCCTTATCGGGAAACACTTGCCAGATGCTAAGTGAATGTGAAAAAGGGAGAAGGTCTGTGTGATTAGCCAGTTTGTTTGGCGGATGTCAAACAAGATGTCATTCATTATAGGAGATTTTGTGATTTTACTCCATCTCTCCTTTTTTATTTTCATTTTTTTACTCTCGTGGTACTTCTAGAAGCAGTAACTAAAAACCTGGCTCAGGGCAGTGAAGCCTGGACTAGACGAGGTTTGAAAGGCTCAGAAGCTAGTAAAGGGGAAGTAAAGCTTAGATTGCTAGCTATGTCCAAGAGAAAAGGGACTTGATATGGGTGTGTATATTGTACTGTCTGGGAGCAGAGAGTTGTGTATGAAGTTGGGAACATTCTTCTAGCACAGCTGTTAAACTTTTTCCCCTCCTTTTTATTTATAAAAGGATTTCTTTCTTACACTCTCCCCCCACCAAACTCTTCTCTTGGAGAGATTCTTTCCTTTTCTGAAGTATATTGTGCTTTTTTATTTTAAAGAAATGTATTTCTTTAGCCATTTCTTAGGAACCTCTTTACTGGTGTGTGACTTTTGTTCTAGCTTTTTTTCACAGGTGGTGGGAGATCGGCACTTCAGACTTGGCTTTTGTGGGGGATTCTGTCTGAGGAGGGGCTGATAGTCTAAAGTGTGTTTATCAGTAATAGCATTTTGGATGTTTTTAGCCAGCCCGAGGACCAGAGCTTTTGCCTTTGTGCCCCGTGACTCCTGTGTGTTGCATCACTCTTGCCTCCCATGCCCCTGCTCAAGTCAAAAAGGGGACTTCAAACTATAGGAACATTGGAGTCATTTTAATGTTAGTTTCGTCCTAACTACTTACAGTGTTTGGGACCTTTTAAGCTACTTTTTTCACTCTAAGAAAGAGAATCAAAGTAAGGAGAAGTTGCCGTGATACGGCACTGGGCAAAACATCGTGTTTTCGAAAGTCTAGGTGAAGCCCATTCAACCACTAAGCATTCTTTTCCCTCGGAGAATCCCTGCACTTTTTAACAGTAACCGCTGATCTCCGGAGCAGAAAGGGAAACTTTTATGTTTTCCAGTGTCCTTGCATAAAGGCACCTTCACTAAAGGCATCTCTGTGGCTTTAAGTGGGCTTTTAATTATTTCCCCCCTGAAAGAATACACATGTAAATTGAACAAAATGGTTCCCTTTTTCTTCCTTAGAGAGCTAACAGGAAAGGCAAATGAAAAAATGAACCGTTAGTGAACTCTGCTTGAGAAACTCACTGTGTCTGTTGAGCAATTAGGGAAAAAAGATAAGTTTTCTGATATTGATTTGATGCAAATGCTGTGCAGAAGTATGTATATTCTATATTATTTGCAGTTATTTGACAATTGAGAATTTAAACGTTTAGGTCTTGAACATATGGTTTATATATTTGTCTTTCCAATCTTCAAGTTATTATTAACCTGAATTACTATATGTATTTTCATAAAGGATGAATTTAAACAAGTGAAAGATAAGTTGAACTATTTATCTTAAGTCTAGCGTTGTATTTTAACTTTTTGTCAGTTATCTTGCCATATCCTTCACAAGCTATATTCTGGGAAGATGTGATAGGAGTTAACGCATTTTTTTAACATAGAAGCAAACAAATGTGCACACATTAGAATCCAGTAATTACAAACACCACGTCTTTAGAAATTAAATATAATTAAAATATTTACAGAGTATATATTTTTTGCCTGTGAATTACATTGGCTTCTAAAATGCCAAAGCATTTTTAGGGTTTTTTGATGAAGCAACTAACAAGCAAATGCTGGGTTTGCTTAGAAGATGATTACGGAAGTGCCTTGTGTCTGAGAGATAGCAAGTATATTTACTGCACCATCAGTTTTCCATTGCATGATTAATGCCATTGAAAATGATGCTAGACGTATTGAAAGGATGACTACACGGCAGTGTCCCTGATTTAAAAGTGTGAAAACATCTCCTAGTCAAGACAACTTGTATTTTATTGTTCTGACATCTGCAGTTTCTGGACGGATTACCTTAAATTTGTTATGCCATGTTAAAAGATGTGTTTTACGAGTCTGGCCTCAGCTCCTGGCCTTAGTGTCAAGAACCCTGCTATGTGATGCAACATGTCTTGTTAGGTTTAATTGACCAAAGCCGATTTGTTAAAACAATTCATTTGTGCTGTAACTCATGCCTGGGCCAAGTTGCTACCTGAATCTCTTGACCTTGACTTGTCTGGGTCATGAAATGGCTGCAGACTGCTTGACCTCTCCATTGTTGAGCAGCCGTGCCCCTTCCTCCGGTTCTTTGTGGTAATCGCTGACAAGAAGACCTTGGCTCCGACTTTACACCCCAGCGGATTTCGCAGTGTCCCTCCGGAGCAGCCGTGTCCTCCCTTGGATGTGCTTCTGATGTCACCACCTTTTGTCTGCTGACAGCGACGGGGACAAATTGGCAGCCCTTTATGAGTGGAAACGGTGGAGGGAGGATTGTTAGGGGCTGGAAGGAAACTCCATCCTCTCTCAGGCTGCAGGGCATTTCTTTGTGTACAGGGTGGAGCGATTCGCTACCTTTTTCAAGGGCAAACACCATCAGTCTTCGTTGGTCCCGTTTCACTCTCAGCATTGTTCTAGTGGGATGTACCGGGAGGAAGGTTCTGCTTTGAAAATGTTTTGTGATGAAAATGTAATGTGTATGCACACCACTTCTGTTTTTAAGAAAAAAGAGTGATCAAAATAATTTTTTGACATGAAATGGAGAGCATTTCCTGACAGTATTGTAAGTGGCTATTTGATTTCTTTAGTACCAGAACATTGTTTTCTTAAAGACCCAGATTGTATTCAAGAGCAACCGTGGTCTATAAAGCCAAAGGACTGTACATGCTATGCTTGATGCAGTGTCTAAATTTAGCAAAAGGGGAGAAAGAGCAATCTTTGTCTTCTGCTCCCCCCCCCCCCCTTTTTTTTGTGTGTGTGAAATGCTTTGTTTCTAGGGGAAATTACTTGTTTTTAAGAATTACTCTTGGTGAGGGGGGAGTCATCAAGAGTCACATCCCGACAGGCTGCCTACTGTCAATGTGCCTGATGCTAATGTCAGCTTCTTGGTGTAGGCTTTGTGCTTCCCATAATTACCTACAATTTGACTGTTAGGACAGTTTAGTTTTTTTGAGATGGGTATTAGATCTAATCATCTGCTGTATTGTGCCACCGTTTTAGGAAGCAGTACTTTCTGAAATCAGTGACTGGATCTGTTGAAAAACCGATGGCACGATACAACCTTGCTAGGTTAAGAAAGCTCATATGTTAGTACTGGTACCATTATAAAACAAGTAAATTTGTAATCCAGTGGTCATCAGATAATTGGTATGTTCTTAATTTAAGGCCCTAGCCTGAAAACTTTGCTCATGTGAGTAGAAGTACTCCATCAAATTGACTTAATTTAAAACATATTCTCTTTCATGGCACCATACGCTCATCAGGTCAGTGCATAATCAGGTTTACGTTTCCACAGTCTGTCTGATTTCTTTGTCAAGTCTTTTGTTTTGAAAAAGAAAAAAAAAATCAGATTGTATGTGTACATAAAGTGTTCCTGTGCACTTGTGAATGACCAAACTTTTTCTTTCAGTGTGAAACTCCACAATCTAGGTGTGATTTTCAGTTGTGGTTAGATAGTTCCTCTGAAGGAAGTGGGTGGGAATGCTGACGCAAGGAGCTTGAATGCTATCACTATGATGACAATGCAAAGTATGGCTCAATGTTTAGATGCAAAGACTTCAAAATCCTTGTGCTGGCCCCCAGCCCTGCTACAGCACCCCAGGTGCCCGCAGGCAGGTTGCCGGGTCTCCCTGTGCCTCCGGTCCCAGGGAGAGAGAGCAGCGCTGGCTTTAGCGAGGGTTACAAAATACCAAGATACGTGCTGGCTGGAGAGTTATAACCCTTCCTGTGTTTCTTTGCAAGCAAAATCCGTGTGCTGGCGCCCAGCCCCCGAGTGGGCTCTGCGTGGTAAAGAAATGTCTTACCCGGTTTTCTCATGCCCGAACGGAAGAAACTTGCCCAAGCAGGGAGGGCCGGCACAAAGCATTCCTCCACTGCAAGCCCTGCGGTGGTACCGCTCCGTGGGAGAGGGTGCTGGGGAGAAACAGGTCTTCCTGTTGGCCCGCCACAGGAGACCTGGTCTGTGGTGGGAGCGCTCCTCGGGTCACCCATGCCTGGGTCTGCAGGAGCCCTGGGCAGGGCTGGCCCCAGAGGATGGGACCATGGTGCAGGGGCTTTTGTGTGCTTGGAGAGCTTCCCCTGAGACAGTGAAGGGAAAAAAATACCTTGAACAGAAAGGTGAAAGAAATAGTCATCACGGGCAGTTGTATGTATGTTCATCCAGCTGGCCCACAGCGGAGGAGGCATCTGCAGCGGCCTTTCAGTTCAGTCTGGCTCCCCATCCCGCTCTCCGCTCCGGGCCCAGGTTTTTCAGTGAAGTGGACAGTAGCTCAGGTCAGAGCACGCCAACATGGGAGGAGGCTGCAGGGTCAGGAGTTTGGGCTGAGGTGTGAGATGAAACCCAAGCTAATGTTACAGCGTGCTTGTCTCTGGAATATGCTGGTCATCCTGTTTCATCTCCCAGACTTGGACAGGTCTGTTTGTGAGACAGCGGAGGGGGAGACCATTGACTTGTAAGGGGTTAGGCCAGGGTCTTGGCGGGCCTACCTTTGCCTGAGGCCCCCGCTGATTGTACCGAAACTTTCTTAAATACTTACTTAGTAACTTGTGCTTTTTGGACCTAGTCTGCCATCTGCTTTTACTCCTTAAGGCATTGCTTTCTTAACTCCTTCCCTTATGATGATATTTCAGGGTTGGTAATGAGCCAGCTATAACATCAACATCAACAAAATTACTGTGTCTACTTCTTAGAGTGGGAAATGACATTAATTTATAAGAATGAAAAGAAGTCTGTCCATGCACTTGCCTCTGGCGATACTGAAACAATGCTGTTTACAGCTAACCACGGGTTAACATCAGAAGTTATTCTATTGTTTATCTTCCAGTTAAAGTATAACCAACTTGTGCAGAAAGGAGAATTGGAAAATTGATTGGGCTGTCTAGATTCAGACACATAATTTAAAGTAATCTATATTAAGTTGTGATTTTACCATATATGCATTCACAGGTGAGTTCACTGCCTGCAGTTCAGTCATCTATAAAGGCTTATGTTGTAGGAGTCATGAAATTCTTTGGTTTTATTAAACCTGAGGGAAATTTTTTTTAAAGCTATGTGTAATTACTTTAACTGGCTTAATTGTTTTTTAGTTAAGGAAACAGATATCACATTGTTACATACAGCATAAGAACTGTTTCTGCATTTTAACTGTAGTGAGGAGTGCTGTTGTATTTTAAAACATGTGCCTAATCTTGCATAGTCACACACAAATGCATTGTGCGTATATAGTCCTCCCTGGCCTTCCATGTATTTTTCACTATATTGCTGCTATAACTTGAATATTGTGGGACAAGAGTTATAGTTGTCTTGTAATGATTTCTGTTCTATTTACAGCCTCCCAATAACGGAAAAGCTGCTTATAGTAAAATGAGGATCACTGGTCTTTCAGTAATTAAATAGACTTGTTATACTGCATTAATCCTTTTTGGAACATTTGGAATGACTTCTTAGCACTCACAAACACAGCATTAGGGCCAGCAATTAATCTGTTGTTTGTCCTCTAACACTTGTGTGATGTAAAGCATGTGCGTTCAAAGACGTATTTTGGGTGTAGGACTAGGATCATTGCAGAGTCAAATAATGATACTGATGATTTGATAGTGTAAGCCAGGACCTGGAATGAAGTTGCAACAATTGTTGGAAGGAGTCGCACACCACTAATTCTGTCCAACTGAAGGGATTTACGTTGTAATGGTGTTCAATGCTGTCCAGTTTTGGGTGCTGCACATGAGAAAAAGAAGTGTAGATTATTTGGAGGTATCCAGAAACTTTCTACATTTCTGATTAGCCTTCCTTATAGATAGGACAAGAAGTAAAGACTTAACATTTCATCAGGAAAGATGTGTTCAAGAAAAAAACAACAGTAACTTTCTAATGATGAGGGCAGTAGAGACTGGGAGAGGAGAATGTGTTATTTTTATCAAGGGCAGGTTTAGGAAGCACCTACTTGATCAAGTTGGCCAGCAGAGAGGTGGTTCAGGTGATCTCTTGATGTCCTTTGTAACCTCAGGGTCCAATGATGTTAATGCAGTAATCAGATTTGCTCCTTTTCTGAGCTTTGACTTCTCAAATAATGAGCAAATGAAATCACCCAAACTTTCTCTCAGACTTTTGCAGTTTTGTAATTGCTTTCCTGGACATAGCCTGCTTAGTTTTCTTTGATCAGAAGGGCGTACTAATTCTCTTGGTGCTGTTCTGGAGTCTTGTGCTGTTCTCCTGCATTGTTCAGCCGTAATTAAATTGAAGCATGGTGCAGAGCATTAGCTTATGAGCCTAGGTTAAATCAGCATAAGAGTCGTATGTTCCTGCAGTATATAGTCTTGGAACACATCATCTTATTGCAGTAAGATAAAAGTGTTCTAAAATATAGTCCAGCCAGTTTGACTTTGTCAGAATTCAAGCCATATTAATGGTAACTTGGGCTTGCTGATGCTTTTCACATTAGAACGAGCATTAACACAGAACTCCCTATTCCATCTGGTGAGGAGCCTACAGAGAGGGCTATACATAGACTTTTTCTTAAATTCTATATTACGGTATAATGAGACATTCTGTCTTCCCTGTGCTCATGACACTTCTCTTGCCATTGATAGGCACCCCATGACTGAGACCAACAGACGCAGTTAAGAAGAGACACTGTAAAGCAACAATATTAAATCCTGTAAATGTAACTGCTGATACTAATAGTTGTGGGACGTATTTTGTGAAGCAGCGATTAATGAGTTTTATTGTAGCAAATATATGTATGAAGTCCCTGGCTTTCATTGTAATGCCCTGGAAAAAGGTGTCAGAATGCACAGAACAGAATTTAATGATTAGTCTACACATTGCATAGAATTTGCAAGTTCAGATGGGTCCTGAAAGCAGAAAAACTGCATTCATCTAGCATCTTCGTGTGGTTTTATGTACGTCACTCCTGTGGGTCCCCACAGGATGATGTGGACCTACTCTGGAAAAACATGTTCATTTGAGTAACCATAGCAGGCTCATTTCAACTTCTGTCAGGTGTACATGTGTTTTATTTTCTAATAATAGTATATTCGTATGAGTCTGTGTCCGTTGATCTGGTATTTGATATGTAGTTTCCAGTTTGAGCAAATAATCCCAGTTATTACGCATGTTATTGACAAGGATGGCTCACTTTGACTCTCAAGGTTGGTCTCCATATCACTGGTAACATGACCTACTTGAAAGTGGCACATAGAATTATTTAGGTTGGAAAAGACCTTCAAGATCATCAAGTTCAACGGTAAATGTAACACTGCCAAGCACACCACTAAACCATGTCCATAAGAACTACATATATATGTCTTTTAAACACTTCCGGGGTGGTGACTCAACCACTTCCCTGGGCAGCCTGTTGCAATGCTTGATAACCCTTTCGGTGAAGAAATTTTTTGTAATACCCAATCTAAACCTCCCCTGGTGCTACCTGAGGCCATTTCCTCTTGTCCTATCACTAGTTACTTGGGAGAAGAGACTAACACCCACCTCGCCACAATCCCCTTTCAGGCAGTTGTAGAGAGCGATAAGGTCTCCTCTCAGCCTCCTCTTCTCCAGACTGAACAACCCCAGTTCCCTCAGCTGCTCCTCATAAGACTTGTGCTCCAGACCCCTCACCAGCTTCGTTGTCCTTCTCTGGACATGCTTGAGCACCTCAACGTCCTTCATGTAGTGAGGGGCCCAAAACTGAACACAGAATTCAAGGTTCAGACTCACCAATGCCGAGTACAGGTGTACAATCACTTCCCTACTCCTGCTGGCCACACTATTTCTCATACAGGCCAGGACACTGTTGGCCTTCTTGGCCACCTGGGCACACTGCTGGCTCATATTCAGCCGGCTGTCAAGCAGCACCCCCAGGTCCTTTTCCGCTGGGCAGCTCTCCAGCCATTCCTCCCCAATTCTGTAGCGTTGCATGGGGTTGTTGTGGCCGAAGTGCAGGACCTGGCACTTGGCCTTATTAAAGCTCATAAAACCGAACACAATATTCAAGGTGCAGCCTCACCAGTGCTATGCTGGCATATTTCTCATTGCCTGGGTGGCAGACACCTGAGTGGCAGAGTAACTGCATTGCTGGTCATCACAGGTGATGAGTAAATGTGCCAGCATTTCCCAGCTTCCCAGAGTAAGTGTCTCCACAGAAGCAGCTACTCATCAGCTTTTTTGGTGTTTTGTCAATGACTGCTTGGTGGCCATGGGCTCTGTGTGCCTCCTTGCCAATGGAAACCGCAGCAATAACCCAGCTGCTGCCAAAAACTGGGGGGGATGCAGGGAGTGGGTGAGATGAGAGAAGACAACGCACATGGGGCTAGGGAGGAGTGGGCAGGGGGTGCAGCGGAGAGTGCCCAAATGTGGGTGTGAGGAGGGGGCAGTGGAAGATGTCATCTCCATTGCCAGTGGCACTGATTTTGAAACCCCTGCGCTAGACAGGTCTGTTGACTTATGAATAGTAGTCTGTCTTCGTCCATCTCCATGGTAACCCAAAGTTACTGTATACGAAATGTTTGCATCTCCAGGTTTTGTTGTTGGGAGAGGACAATATGCATATCCAATGTTGTGTTCCATTTAGGAAAACCAAAAAAATAAAGGAAAAAAGAATTTTAATTTATTTTTTCCCCTTCCTCCAGTTTTGTAAATGCAAGGGGCACTCTTCTTGTGTTTTACACATTAATATAGATCAGGTCTGATCTCTTTGAACCTCATTTGACTTGGGAGAGATTGTTTTACAGTAGCATATAGATATAATGCTGAATTCATGTTGTAAGGACTGTGTTCAGATTCATACTGCTTCTATAAACGATGCTATTCCAGTGTATGGGGTTCCCAGGCAACAGAACTAGAACACGTATGACTGAAGTACTGCAGACTCTCTAGACTGTAGACCTAATCCTGCAAATCCCTATTTACATAAATCCCACTGATTTCAAAGGGTCTGCACATGAGAAAGCAGGTTTTACAGGATCAGGTCATTCTTCGTAGAAACCAACATCTGTTGCACCAACTGTGATAAGCTCATGACTGTTAAAGAAAACTCTGAGGAAACATTTTATCTGGGCTAAAAGAAAACAGCAAAAAAGTAATATTGTTTTCTGCTGCTATAAAGTGGATTATTACCAACAGCAACTCTCTGTGTATATTGTGTCTCTTCTCTGTTCCCTTACTGCATATTTTTATTTACTTGAGAGAAAGTTCTGTATGTAGCTGTGTGCTGCTACTGCCATTCTTCACCTGTGTTGTATGACATTTGTGTGCCAGACTACAGATATCGAGGTATTGTTAGATACCAAAAGAGGCCTCTGGCATATAGGTTGATAGCTGTCAATGTCTTGCTTTTGGAGATTTTGGAAACTGAGAAAGTTAGTTCTTCAGTAAAGTTTTAAGGTATTTTGGGTCTTGCACTTTGAGTTTGTGCTAATTTTTGTCTCTGGCCGAATTAACTGAAGTAGTACATTCAAATAGTTCACTTGGCATTCATTGCGGAACAGTGGATGGTCAATTGGTAAGACTGCAAGGAAGAAATAAATCTGACCAAAAGCAGATGGTGGTTATGTTGGGAAGAGTGGAGTCCACTTCCTTTGCTCTTCTCTAAGAACAGAGAACATCTGCATAGCTGTGGTAGCACTTGCTGCAGCTAGAGTTGAACATTTTTTGTGACTTCTACTTGGAGGTCTGGTGTGGAAGGGACAAGAGGCTGCTGCCTTACCTTGGTTGCCTCCCAGTTCCTGTGGGCCTGGTTTTGTAACACACAGGAGTGTGTGGAGTCATAGGGCTGGGCTCATTTGACGCGTAGTCTGGAGATTTCATGTGTGTGTTTGCTGCATGCCTTGCGCTGTGCAGCTGAAGATGGAAACAAGCTGTTATTCACTGTCCCTTGCAGAACAGATTTTATAATAAAACTGCTGTAGAAAATATAAGAGAAAGAGCTTGGCAGCTCAGCTGGGTCATTTATATGGGGGGACTAAGACCTCCCTGAAGTCCAAAAGCAATGGGAGCCTACATGAATGATGCAGTGCATGCACAATAGTTCTAGCATCTCACCCATGTTTTGGATTCCCTGCACCTATAGGGATAGGTATATTTTCTGTCACATTCTTTACAGCTATCGTATTGTGTGTCTTACCTCTGGCACTAAAATCTAAAGTCAGTGGAGAAATGCTGCTCTCATGCTTGTAAATGTTTAGCTTTTTAATTTTTTCTTTTAACTTTTTAACTAATTTTTCCCATGATAGTTGGAAAAATGCCTGGCAGGAGAAGAAACTCTGGAATGCAGCTAAGGTTTTATTTTAGAAAAATAGATTTCTGTTAATTGTAGTGAACACCTAAATTTCTTAAGCTTGCTAGTTGTTACAAAAACTTAATACATCAAACCAGATAGCAGGAGACATTGTAGATAAAAACAGCTATGCTTTCAACTTTACTAAGAGGGAAATGAAATAGTTTTTGAGTAAATTTTACTTGTTTGAAAGAAAATAAACAAACTAAAACTTAATGTATAATCTTAAAGGATGAGTTCACTTTACTGGGTTCTGGTGGGAATGCCTGGTACTCTTTGAGAGTTCAGTAGATGGTGCTTGTTCTTGCGATGCAGTCATTGCTATCGGTGCAAATAGGATAATTTCTAAAAGTCTCTGACCCTAAGAAATTCTAGGACCACAGCACGTCTTGCTATGAATTCTCTTTAGATCAATCTTTCATTTTAATTTTATTAATAAATTCATAGTCTTTTTAAAATGGCAATAGCTGTTCATCCATTTTTGAATTTCAAAACTCTTCAGACACAGCTATGAGTTTTTGGTTTTGACTACATAGGCTTTAGAAGCAAAAATATCTAAGAGAGTGTTTTTCAATCTGCAGTGTACAGATTACCCGTTTAAGTTATCCACTGTCCATGGAATCATATTGAGCAGTGTGTTTAATAGTCTTTTTAATTAAATATTTAATTACAAAAGTACATGGGGGCTTGTAAGAAATGGTGAAGATTATTAGTGTAGTGTTCATTGACAAAAAGTGTTTGGGTAGCATGGACAGTCCTTTTGCAAGGCAGTTCAACCTTTCTGTAGAGGGAAAAAAATTCACACAATTCAAGAGTGTATTTCTATCAGAACACTTAAGAGGTTAGTCTTGGAAACCACAAGAGTATGACTCTGGCACAGCTTTAATCCAGATAACGGTATGAAAATAGAACTGTATTGCAGACTTTATGAGTTGAAGACACTTTTTTTTGCTACACAAAAATATTTGAACATGCATGGCAGGTAGTGTACTCACACATTTGTTGAAAAATGAGAAATCGGAGGCATCTAAGCAAGTCCAGATTTTTAAGAAGCCTCTGCTTTATAATGTGAACGCATTTGTTCATGTGAATGAAATGAACTTTTAGCCTGCAGCAAATTCATGTAAGCCATAACTGACCATGTGCTTCCCGGCATGATCTTTTATAATTGCTGTGGTTGGCTTTCCTTTTGGTGTTTTTAGATTTTTTTGTCTCCTTTACCTATATTGTCAAAACACGATTATTTGTAAAGTGTGTATGTTTCCTAATAGCAGTTTATCTCTGGATGGTTTACAGAAAGAGTTAGAAGCCAACAACTATAATTACATCCATGTTTCTAGCTTAGCAGCAAGCTAGGAAAGTGAAGTTAAAGTATGCCATTGATGCAGTACATCCAATAAGAATTACAGGGTAAAATCATTGCTGTACATTCTTTTGGTTTCTTGATAATTGTTACTTAAATTTGGTTTTGGGGGGTTTACCACTGTCTATTGTGTTCATGTGACCACATAAAGAGCACTTAAGTTCTGTGTTTCGTGACTTTATTCTTCTTGTATTTATTTACCACTTCTTCCTTCTGACTCAGCAAAACTGTAAATTGCAGATAATAACTTTCTACAGTAACCTGGCATTTGTGCTGTGTGGAACCAGTGCAATTTTTACCATTAGCTGTGCAGGTACGTAAGCAAGGTTAGAGCACATACGTCAGAGTTCAACTGTGAAGTGTCATAGCCACTATTGTCTACCTGGCTTACTTGCTAACATTTGTTCAACATATTTAAATGCTTGTAAGTTTGAAATGAGTATAATTGAGACTAATATACAGCAAGTTTTCTGTAACAATGGAATTCTTAATGTTTAGGGATCCAACCCAATTGCGCAGATGCATTATAGGTATAATTATTTTTTTGGTTTTTTGGAAGTTAAATCTGAATGTTCTTTGAGTATGTAGAATATGAGTTATTTGTTGTGGTTCATGTTTTTCCTTTCTCCTTGCCATAATTGTGCAATTATCTTAATATTACTTTCTTACTGGGCAGACTGGAATTCAATACAAGAAATATTTAATTTCCTGAACAACTCCCCCTTCTCCAACATGTAAAAAGATGAAAAACTTTTATAATTTATATTATTAAAAAAGTTTAGCCAAACATGGCAGAGCTGTGCAGACACACCAGAGACAGGTCTAAGTATACTGAAGCTACTGAAAGGTCTAAGTGTGTATGATAGTCAGCAAGAGGTCAGAAAACACAGTTTCTTCAGTGAAGCTATTAAGCAACTTTCCTTAGGCCAAAAAAAAAAATCAATGGCAAATTGAAAAGGAAACTCTAACATCCAGTGTCTGGTCCCTGTGCCCATTCAAATGGGCTGTATTACTGCGTTCCCAACTATTGAAAGTTAGGGCTGGTTTCTTGCCCACATTTATCAGTGTGCTTCCTGTTGGTTCTCTGAGACGCCAGCAGACTGCCTTTTGCATTAGCCTTGTGCGGTACCATCTTACTGGTGTCCAGTTTTAGAAGGCAAAGCACAGTTCCGTTTTTAAGGATGTTTCTGCGCACTGCTGTGAAGTGTGCTGTAGCTGGGCATCTTTATGGCATTCTAATTCTTACACAAAGAAGTCTGAGCTCACCTTGCAGGAAAGTGCTTTGAGCTAAAGTGGATTACACAGTAGTTAACATTAAGAAAATTGAAGCAAGATTAGGACTTACTTATATGGCATTTTGTAAGCAGACCCAGCAAACTTTCTTTACGCTCTGAGCCAGCCAAGCACGTCGTAGCAACTACAAGACACTCGCTTCTGGCCAGCTGGCTCAGGGCACAGTCAAGGCTTGCATACGGCTGCCTACAAAATACCATGTAAATACACCCATCCTTGTAATAGCAATGTGAACAGGGGAGCGGTCAACACTGACCTTTCAAATAGCTCTTTTCCAGCTCAAGTGACAGGGATGAGGCAGGCCATGTGTCAGGGGAGGGTGATGGTGTTGCTTTTTAGATGCAGCTTCTAGCAGGCTCCCTTTGAAGTACCCAGCTGCCACTTAGCAATGTAGCCCACCCTTGTAACCCGACCTAGCACAGCAGCATCGGAGGTTTGCTCTAGACTACTTTGTTCTCTGTGTTTCGTAGTTGTAGAGCTTCCTCGTTTAATTTAATCTGTATTCCTCCTGGTTTTTTGGGGAGTTTGTCAAAACGCAGAATAAACCCAAGTACCCATTACTTTCAGAACACTATTCTTTTTGTTGAGGTATGGATGCCTTTGATTTAAAAGTTTTTGGTCTTGTACTGGCAATGACTGCAATATTACTTTTTCTGCTTCACAACAGCCCTTGAAAACTTACATTTGGAGATACAGAGGAAAACTTAACAGGATTTAACCTTCAGCGTCCTCCTTTTCCTACCTCTGTACTCTCCACACACTCAGTTTTCATTTGATGGAAAATCGTTTTAAAAGTGCTTATTGTCATAAGAAGAATAATCTGAAATAATTGAATTCCCCAGGAAGTAACAGTGATTTTTGTCAATTAATATTTGTCATAGGATTTAGTGTGGTCATTCTTTTTTAGGGACTGAAAGGAGACGCTCAGATTTAACATGTGTACCTTGTTAGCAATGTTTTGACAAATAGCAGCAGCTGTATAAACCAATCTTTCTGTAGCTTTCACACATGGGACTCAATTAACAATGAGCCACTGTCGGTATCTAATCCTTTCTATCTTTTTTTAAAGTTTCCTTGTTTCTGCACATTTTTCCATGTGTAACTCGACTATTATTCTTACCTATAAACTGAGGAAAGTGACAGGCTGTAAACGGATTGACCTTGCATGACATATTATATGTGATTTATAGAAGAAGATGGCACTTTTGTTTATATTCCTGGTAGATTCAGATTAAGTGAAGATTAAAGTCTGCTATTTTCAGAACGTCGTAACAATTGTAGAATCTAGAATAAAGCCTTGTTTGAAATTCCTGTGTTGCAAGCTCTGAAGTGTAGAGAATCAAGAAGTATTGCCCTAGGTATGTCATTCAACCTTGTGGTAGTAAGTAAGAGCAGGAGGAGCTCTGTGGGTATTGGTTATGGTAAGCCTGTGAATCCATGGTATGTATTGTGCAAAAGTCTGTATTTACCTATGGCACAGTCCAGGCACATGACTTGGACATTCCAAGTAATTTTGCCTTTTACTAATTTCCAAATGGATGTGGCCAGAAATTGAGGTATTAGGGATTTCCACAGTGGGACTTTTGAATTTTTTGAGGTGTCTTAGAATAACAGCAAGTACAAATGTAAGCACCATTTTAAATGCACTTGACATTTTAACCTTCCATTTGAAATTCCTGTGCTACAATTATCTGAAGAGGACATTCTGGAATTACAGGGGCTTCTTGTCTTTGGCAAGTGAGCAGGAAGATGGCAAAAGGATAAAAAGACAGAGCTCAAACAATATGTCATTAATTTTTTCTTTCACCTAATAAAGCCTAAGTAAAGCTTGAATTACTAAATTCAGAGTAGGCTATTGTCACTACTTGCCAAATAGTACACGCTTGTGCATCTGTCTAATCCAGATTTGAAAGCCACAAACAGAAGCACATAATTTGGCACAGCACCAGAAGCATGCCTCGGCACACTTCTGGAGATTCTTCCAAATGACTTACTGATTCAAAAATTCTATACTGTTTGCCTGTGCGCGTGCTCCGAATGTCTGGAGGAGTTTAGCATGAATTCTGCCAGAAAACTATGTGTTTTATGTTTGAATTGGGGATATGAAGATTATGTATCCTTACTAATTTACCAGGAGTTCTAGATGTATTACTAAGTATTTTTTGTGGGGTTGTTTGTTTGTTTTGATTTTTTTTGTTTGTTTGTTTGTGTGTGTGTGCAGGGAATGGCGGTGTTTCCACTAACAAAATTCACAGAGACAATGTATATGAAATGGGCTGGTAATGAAGAGTGCTTGTTAGTCAGAATTGCTTTTTTCAGTTACTTTGTTTTCTGCTATTTCTTTACTCTCTTTCTGTTGAATTTTTAAAATAGGGGATTGACTAGTGCTTAGGCACATCAAAAGTAGGGTACAAACTCCTCCATAAAATGTATTCCACACTCAAGAAACCTGTTTTTTCCCTCCCATAATAACCATTGTTCTTTATGTTAATCCTCTTAGGATCTGGCACATCTTCCTTTATTTCACAGTGAAGTGTTTCAAATATTCAGATAAACTTAAGGATGCAACTCCATGAAGCAGCTGAGATGACGTCATGGATAGCTGCTGCACAAAGGAGCCCTTCCCCACCGGTCCCCCCACCCAGCTTCCCACAGCAACCTTCTCTTCCCCTGGTGCTGGTGGTTGTCTGTCTCACCGCTTTGCTGATCTCTCTTTCACGGTGGCAGGAAGTGCTTAGGTGGTCAGGGGATGAACTTGGTCTGGGAACCGATCTGGTTAAAACACCAAATTTAAAAACCAGATGTAACCTTCTAATAGTTTGAAATACAATGCTATGAAATGTAGCACAAAAGTAATCGGCCGTTTCATTTTTTGAAGGGGCTTGAGTTTGTCCTTTAGTTTTAGAAGAGTAATCTTGGTTCTTTCATGCTGCTTTGCCACTCTAGATGTAAATATACAAAATCCTAAGTAATTTATTCTGTAGTAGTTATTCCAGTATAAATTACTGTTGTGGGCACAGGTGTTTTAGAAGTGAAAAAACGGGCTTTAGAGGAGGAAAAGATGCTTTTACTCCAGAGGAAGCATTCCAAAGGGGTATTATATTATACCCAAAGAGCTGTTCTGGTAAATTTGGCATGTTGGACAAATCTTCTTGTGAACGAATACATTTTTTTGGTTGCAAGCTGTATGTACACGAAAGTGAGGTAGATGCATCTGTACTCCTGTGTTTCATACTTCAGCAGAACAATGACAAACATACAAAAACCAAGAGAGAAATCTGCATTTTCTTTGATTTCAGAACCTTAGATGTGGAACCACCTGACAGTTTTCACTCTGTTTTTTTCATGGACGAACAGACAGTGTGCTGAAAGATGAGAGTGATGAAAGACAGCTTATGCCATAAGCTGAGCTTCTGGCTTTTAGTCTGGACGCTACTACTTCCCGGACAGACAGGCCAGTACGGTGTATTCTGTCATAACAAGGAAAAGACAAAGCCCGTTTTGGCTTTTCTCGGTGTGGTGGTTTGACCTTGGCTGGCTGCCAGATGCTCACCCCGCTGCTCCCTCACTCTGCCTCCTCAGCAGGACAGGGAAGAAGGTAGAGCAAGCGAGCTGGTGGATTTTGCTGAAGTCAGGGAGGTCACTAACCAGTTACTCTCATAGGCAGAACAGACTCAGTCTGGGGCAAATTAATCTGATCTATTGCCAATTAAAATAGAGTTGGATGGTGAGGTGCAGAGATAAAACTAAACCACCTTCTCTCCACTTCCCCCTTTCCAGGCTCAACCTTACTCCTTCATTCCTGGCTCCTCCACCTCCCTCGGCCCCCGGCCCTAGTGGTGCAGGGGGACGGGGAATTGGGGTTGCAGTCAGTCCACAACAGCCCCTCTCTGCCTCTCCTTCCTCCTTTTCCCCTGCTCCAGCGTGGACCTTCTCCATGGGGTACAGCTCTTTAGGAAATACCCACCAGCTCCAGTGCGGAGTCTGCCGTGGGCTGCAGAGTGGACTTCTGCTCTGGCGTGGGCCTCTCCACAGGCTGCAGGGAAATACCTGCTGCACCCTGGTCCTGGGGCACCTCCTCTGTATCCTTCTTCTGTGAACCTGGTGTTTGCAGGGCCGTTTCTCACACTTCTTTCCCCTCATGCCTTGCTGTTTTGCCCTTTCCTAAACTACGTTTCCCAGAGGCACCACCATATTGGCTGAGGGGCGCAGCCGTGCCCTGCGTGGGTTGGTTGGAGCCAGCTGTGACTGGCATGGGGCAGCCCCGAACTCTTCTGCAGAGACCGCCCTGCAGCCCCATCACCGACACCTGGACACCTACACCCCATACACGCAGCACTGGAGGATCTTGTTCCCTGTTGGGAGAAGACTCCATTCATTGCCTACGCCGTGGGGCATTGAGCCTCCCCTTAACAGGTAACGAAGAAGGAAGTGGGACGCTCCTGTTCTTCCTTCATGCTTCCTTCAAACTTACTGCGCTAAGCTAAGCATATATTAGATATGCAAAGCATCTGAAATGCATTCTGCAAGGAATTTCTCAAAGCCTGGGTGTAGAACACGGAGACTTTTAACAATTACACTCACTGCTTTGAACACAGCTTTCAAACGTAGCTCTACATGTAAGGAGGATGAGATGTGTCAGCAGTTGCTTCAGCTGAGGTTTTGGGTGAGATAAATCATAGGCGTGTGAGTGAAGTCCGCGTCAGTGTAGGTAAACAGCTATTTGGCATCTGTCTGGGGAAACTTACAGGACCGATTTGTTAATTTAAAAACTTTTGACATAAAACTTTGCATTTGCCTACTTTCATGTTGTGGTTGGAGTCTCCAAAAGTCAATGCCACCATTCGTCAGGCCACCACTCTCTTCCACCCTCTCCCCTCCCCCAAACAATAGAGAAATTGCAATTTTAGGACAGTAGTGTGATTTATTTATTATTCTTCAAATGGGTTTAAGGTTTTCTCTCTGTATGGAAGGCAGTTTAATGTAAGCTAAATAAGCACAGCTGCAAACTTAGCCACTCTCTTCTACATCCAGTAAAAACTTTGTACCAGCTCTTGGTGTGAACATTCTCAACTTGTGCTGAGTGTCTTTGTGCAGGGAAATTTATTGCATTGGCAGAGTTTACTCATATGATGGCATTGCTAACTCTGGACAACACTGCAGTGATTGCCCAGTGCAGACAGACTGTTAAATGAAATACGTCTTGCAAGCTACCATATTTTCCTCTGTAAATGATGTGGATGGGCTGCTGAAGAGCTGAAAGGCTGTTTATATGTTGTCCATATTTGGGACTTTTTAAAAGAAGGCTAACAACTGACTTGTTTGCTCTAAAATTCCATTGACAATGCCAAGAATAAAATTCAGTCATCCTTTTCTTCAACATTTAATAGAAAGAAAGTTCCTCAGTAATGACTTTTGTGAGGCTAACAATTAATCACGAGCAGAATTGGGATTACAAATTTGTAGACGTACATGAAAAATAACATGAAAATGGACATTACAGTTAACGCTATTCTACAGTTACAAGATCACAAAAATGCATCCAATATAATGAATGCAATTTTTATATGTATCCCTAACTTCAAACCAGGGAAATTAATTTCCTGATGTAAATTTCTATTAAAATGATATAAAAGGTTGGCTTTCGGCTTACTTTTCCAGTTTAGTTTATTAAATAACTTTTTT
The DNA here is from genome assembly GCF_964289735.1 of Phaethon aethereus. Lineage (NCBI taxonomy): Eukaryota > Metazoa > Chordata > Aves > Phaethontiformes > Phaethontidae > Phaethon > Phaethon aethereus. Next base: position 36,998,997 of record NC_138577.1, on the reverse strand, counting down.
TATGATTGATAATAGATGCAATACACATGAGTTTGGACCTGTGTGTCGATTTGTCAAATACTTCAAAGATCCGTTTTTATTTTGCACGCACCCATTCAGAGTGTAAACTGTCTTAGCTCCTATCAGTCAATGGTCAGGAACTTGGGTTCTGTACAGACAGTTCTCAGGGAATTTGCGTCAGGTTCTTCAATTTCATTAGGGAGCTCCTTGTTAATTCCTGCCTGAATGGAGGTCAAAGGCAAAACTCCTTTGGACGTCAGTAAGTGCCTCAGCCGCTCACTTTTCAGACTAACACTCTTAATACGTTTGTTTATCTCCCAGTCATGGTAAGGCTTAATCATGTTTGTAAGACACTTCGAAGCACTTGGATAAAAAGCAGTGCAGTGGTTATCAGCATAAAATCTGCAGTTCTCTGTGGTTATTGCATTGTGCTGTCTTGGAGACTGCTGTATTACCTTGTTTCTAAAATAGGAAATTACTGTGTGGAATTTTAGAGGTTGCGGTTTTGGAACTGTTAATAAATCGTGATAAGGAGCATATATGAGTCCAGAAGCTATGGACCAGTTTTTTCAGTGTTCTATGTTCTCTTTTGGCTTGCTGATTGTGCACAAGTTTTTCAGATTTTACCCTTACAATATTAATTTTAAGCTGACGGGAAAAAGATATTTCTCTTGAAGTCTATAAAATTAAAATGAAAAAAATGGGCATCCTGGTAGACCAGCAAAAGAGATGAAGTTGTGTTCTCATATAAAATAATAGAATTTTTATTTTTAGGGGCTTCAAGGTCAAAATGTAAGTCTAGTTCTGTAAGTGTAGTTTTGTGTTCTCAGTTATGCGTAAAGTCTTCTAAGTGAATTGTCAGATGGGGCAAAACTGAGGGAAAAACAGGCTTCTGTCCTGTCCAAAAAGGCGTTTGCAGTTTTGAGTAAAGCACTGATCTGTCACTCCGGGAGAATGGAGTCCAGCCGCTTTATTGCACAGACAGAGAGGAAGAATGATCCCACAATGGGTGGTATAGTCTAACAGTAGACAACTGTTGGCAGTGGTGCCACATTTGGCACTGACAAGAGTTTTGGTTTGGCTTAATGACAGTGAGCTACATTGCTCTTTAAAATAATTTTGGCACCCAGCACCAGAAACATACACCCTGTTGGTATAATCTGTAATTGAGCGTGATTCAGAACAGAAATAGAAAGTGTAGTTACAGGCAGGACAACACATTTGGCCACTCCTTATCTAGCAGTGGTGGAAGGGCTCTCGCAAAGGCTCCTTGTCTTTGGCACCGAAGAGTGCTGTATGAAAAGGCAGAATATATGAAAACGTGAACAAAAAAACCCAACAAATGCAAACCGCAAAAACCAAACTCCCAAATCTTGGATTTTTTTCCTTTTTATTCTGTCCTAGTGCTGGTTGTTCCCCTCTGTGCTGTTACGCAGTTCAGAGGAGGGCTGTGTCAGGTTTGTCTTCTGCAGTGTTCCTTCCAAGCACCGTTGTGGTTGGAATGCACACTAATTACTGATGATGTTGAGCATGAACAAGTATCAGTCTGAAAATGGTAAAAACTGCCCCCGAAAGACTAGGAGCTACCACTTGGATTAACCAGTTAAAGTCTGGAATAAAAGTTTTGTCAGAAGTGCCTGCCGAAGAGTGTGGTCTCGCTGGTGTGAAAGAGAAGACTGAGGGTTTAGTCTGGTTTCTGGTGGACTGGTGTCTGTTTTACAGAAGAGCACTGTTGAAATGGTTGATAACATCAGCAGAGAAACCCAAGAATGACTAGGCATGGTTAGCTGAACAATTGTTTCCCTCTTTGATGAGGTGCCCTTAGAAAATGATTAAGGCACATTGATAGATCAGTGAGAGGAAACTGCTGCCCCTGTTTGTGTGTGATTTGCTGCGTAGTTGGGGGATTTAAGCCATTAGCAGGTGTGTTTTACATGCTACTTTTACGTGTGTTTTACACCCCTCCTCCCTGTATTGGGTTTGCATGGCAAGGTTTTGGTGGGCGTGGGCTGCAGGGGTGGCTTCTGTGAGAAGTTGCTGGAAACTTCACTCATGTCCAATAGAGCCAATGCCAGCGACTCCAAGATGGACGTGCCACTGGCCAAGGTGGTGCCCATCAGCAGCAGTGGTAGCACCTCTGGGATTGCATATTTAAGAAGGGGAAGAATTAAAAAAAGGCCCAGCAATTGCAGCCAGAAAGAGGAGCGAGAACGTGTGAGAGAAGCAACCCTGCAGACCCCCAGGTCAGAGCAGAAGGAGGCAGGAGGTGCTCCAGGCGCTGGAGCAGAGATTCCACTGCAGCCCGTGGTGAAGACCATGGCTGTCCCCCTGCAGCCCATGGAGCTCCATGCTGGAGCAGACAACCACCTGCAGCCCATGGAGGACCCCATGCTGGAGCATGTGGATGCCCAAAGGAGGTTGTGACCCGATGGGAAGCCCACAGTGGACCAGGCTCCTGGCAGGACCTGTGGATCTGTGGAAAGAGGAGCCCACACTGGAGGAGGTTTGCTGGCAGGATTTGTGACCCTGTGGAAGGGACCCAGGCTGGAGCAGTTTGTGAAGAACTGCAGCCTGTGGGAAGGACTCACGTTGGAGAAGCTCATGGAGGACTGTCTCTTCTGGGAGGGACCGCACGCTGGAGCAGGGGAAGAGTGTGAGGAGTCCTCTCCTTGAGGAGGAAGGAGCGGCAGAGACAGCGTGTGATGAACTGACCACAACTCCTGTTCCCCATCCCCATGTGCCACTTGGAGGAAGGAGGTAGAGAAAATCGGGAGTGAAGTTGAGCCCAAGAAGATGGAAGGGGTGGGGGGAAGGTGTTTTAAGATTTGGTTTTAGTTTTCATTAGCCTACTCTGATTTGATTCGTAATAAATTTAATTAATCTTTCCCCAAGTCGAGTCTGTTTTTCCTGTGACATTAATTGGTGGGTGATCTCTCCCTGTCCTTATCTTGACCCACAAGATTTTTGTTACACTTTCTCTCCCCCGTCTAGCTGAGGAGGGGAGTGATAGAGTGGCTTTGGTGGGCACCTGGCATCCTGCCAGCCTCAGCCCACCACACTCCCTTACAAAAACCTGAATAAACCAAGTATGTAATGCATTTGGGCCTTTTCTGTTAAATCAAAACTGTTGTAGGAGCCCTGAGGTATTGTAACTGCTATCGACAAGTTTCGTGATGAATGGCTGCAGAGAAGTAAATGTTTGCAGCACCGTCTCTGGTTCTTCAATTTCAAAGTGACTTACAGCACAGGGGCAAAAGCTGGATGGACAGATAAAGGAAAAGAAAGTCACACGTGTTGTTCACACGTGTTGCTTACAAAAGGCTGGAGGATGAAGGTCTTCCAGCCTACACTATTTTGAATACCCAAAGTGAAACTTTCAGAAGTAATATATCCATATAAAGGAGGAGGAGAGCATTTATGAAATCAAGGTATTCTGTGGACTACATTTATCAATACAAATTTAAAGAGGAAATCACAGGTCTTTTTTTCTTAGTTGTGGGGGCTTTTTTCCCTGTGCTTGCATGTTAATACTATTGCTGCTAACAATATCTACAGCTACAACTCGTTTTGAGCAGATTTGTGTGGCTCTGTTTTTTTTTTTTTGTTTGTTTCCTGCTGTGTTGCACAAAGTGTCACTCCTTGTTCATATAAGCACTTTCTTGATCAGACACCGTTGCGCCTTTAGATACGATCTGGAATTCGTTGGCTTACCTCTTTAATGCTGTTGGAGGTGAAAAAAAGGCCATTTCCCTCTTGCTAATTATGGTGAAATGCCATGTTACGTTGTACTGTAGTTAACAGCTTCATGGGCAAGGAGAGCCTTTAGTTTTGCCACTTGGGAGTGGGACTTTTCCTCTTCACTCAGCTCCCGGAAACGTCAACATTTGTGTTTTCAGGACCACATACCATTGGGAAGGAAGCAGGGGTGGAGATGTGTGCAGAGATTAAGTGGATATGAGAAGCAGTGTGCTTCGCAAAGATCTAGGAACTGCAGAATTTTGAGAAAGACTCTCTCCCTCTGCCGTCTCCTGTGGCATTTTGAAGAGTTCAGCGAGAATGCTGCTAGATCTAGCAGCCTGTCAGCAATTTCTATATAGAGCTGTTCTGCACGTGTCGTTGTCACAGACCACATTTTTTTGCATATCATTCCCTTCTTGCGCTTTATCATACATGACGTGTATGGAATTTGTGTGTGTGCTTGTGTTTGTGTGCGGGTACACAAGCTTTCATATACTCAAACTGTGTTTTTCTGGAATACATATTTATTATGCATCATGGTAAAGGAATTCCATAACTGTGGGAACTAGTTATTAAAAAATAACTTCAAAAATATTTTGACCAGTTTAGCGTTAACTCTTCCCACTCTGATGTTGCATCTGCAAGTAATAATCTGGTTTTAAATATGAACCAATAAATCCTGTGTCTCTACTTACTTTAATTTCTGATGAGATAATATTCAGTGAAAAATAGATAAAACATTCAGATGAAATCCAGATTTACTAGGTATTTTGAAACTTGATGGTACCACTCAAACTTCTGTCATGCACACTGTTGTAAATTCAGTTAACTGTACCAGTTGAGAACAAATTTTCCTTTCCTTCCCTGTTAGAAAGCCATAAACATTAGCTCAAGGCCAGATTCACTGTGCTTTATAGCTACGCTTAAATGCTTCTGCAGGGCAGCATGTCCTACAGCAATATATACTTTGTGGGTTCTTACAAAAGGACCAGAAGCAGTACATTCCTGCAAATTGAATTATTCATGTTTTAAACTGTACATGTATAATTTTTCTTTTTATCAAATAGTCCATTAAACTAAAATCAGTGAGAATCCTGAATCTACCATGCTCTTTCTTGCTTTATTTGTTCACAGTTTTCCTGGTGTTTTTTTTTGTGATGTTAGGAAGCAATACGTGCATGTGGATCATACGGGGCAGGAACAGGTTGCAGGGACAGCAGTGCAAACAGTTCTGCGGCAGGGAGTATGAGTGTAGCGGGGAGGAGCACACTCAGTTTTTCTGTCCACAGACCTAATCCTACTGTGGGGGAAGCCATAGGCTTCAATATCAACACATCAAGCCCCAGTGAAGAGGACTTTTCAAAAAGCAGAGCTTTTGAGAAAACTGAATGTGAGACTCATCCTCACGGGCACATAAATCTGTGCAGAACAGCCTGCCTCTGTGATTAATATATTTCCTGTTTCTGCTTTATTCTGGTTCTGCAGCACTGACACATTCAAGTGACAGTAATTTATCTTCTAGGATGAGTATCAGTCGTCTTATTTGGCAAATGCAAAGCTGGGACTAGCTTTTTAATTCTTTCTTTTTATGCCTCTCAATTTTGGGCTAAATTAAAAAGTTGCATAAATTAAGCAAAATCTTCTTCCAAATACAAAAAATACATAATTGAAGTAAAACCAAATAAAAACGGGTAAGTAAAATGAGGTTCCAACATGGTTTTCTCAATAATTAGCATACATATTACTTAAAAAAATATGAAGAGGCTCGACAACCAGTATCGTCTTGTCTGAAAGTTAATTCTGCAGCAGTTTTTCACCAGGAGTAATGCTGGAGGTCTTTATTTGCAAAGGGTGGTGGTTGCTACTAACACAGTGAAAAATATGCACTAGTGGGAGAAATGGTTAGATGAAGGTTAGAGCTGACCTGTAGCAAGTAAGATCTCATCTACTTTTCGGCTTGTGTTTTGTGGCTTGCTTAGAAAATGTTTTCTGTTCATCTAACTGATAAAAACCACCAAACTTGTGGTAGAGACATTTCTTGAAAGTGGACTGTTTGTAACAGAGAGGTTACTCAGCTATTCTGTGTGCTGTTCTGGAGGAAGTGCTGTTGATGAAGAATGAGTTGGAACTAATGCAAGACAAACACTTTTCCAACATTTATGTATGTAGTGCCTGACATTTTTTATTCAGTAAACTTAAACACAATACAGGAATGTATTAATGGTTTGTTTACCTATCAATTGATTTTGATAATTAAAAAGTCTGAGAATTACTTTAATGAGCCATCAATCGCACTTCACTTACGAGAGTGAAGTACAAGGTGAGGGGCAGGGCTGTGTCTTTTACAGTGAAAAATTTTTATTCTTTCCAGGAAAGTGCTACCAAGTACAGAAAATGCTTACAATGTCTATGAATGCCAGAGACATTTAGAAGTTTAACTAGCAAATGCATGATTTAACCTTTTCAATTGTGTTTATACTTGTGATTGAAGGCAAGGAACTATGGTCTACATGAATTGTGGCATAATGATCCAATAGCTTCAATACTCAGATCAGTAGGCAACATCTGAATATGAAGTGTGGCAGTGCTTTATCCTTTACAGTCTGAACTTAGTGCAACCTGACTTGCAGATATTTTACATTTTGAAATTTTTATTCCTTTTGCTATTTGCCAGAGAGTTAGTTTGGCTTAGACTTCGAACTTTTTTCCCCACAGTATTTTCCCTTCCTTAGTCGTTGGTAAGTGTGCTTCAGTCTGAAAAGATACCTTAACTAAAGATACGAGCGTTAGATTTGGCGTAATTAAATTGCCTTGGGGGAAGATGATGTGTGCACCTCTCTCACCAGGTTGTTATGGAACCTTATGAAAACAGAATTTGTCACAAACACACGTGCTGATTCACAGTCCTGCTGTGAAGATCACTGTGTTAGTATGTTTTTCTTCTCCTTTTCTTCACAAAGCCCACACAGAGGTGTAGAGATGTGTTCTGCAGGAAAATTTTAGCCTCTCCTTGCTTCTCTCCTTCAGTTTCTGCCTTTGGGAAGTTCATAACGCACATTTTAAATAACTGAAATGTGTGTGGGGGGGTAGATGTTTTTCTTCTGGACCTTTTTGCAGCGTATTTCCCTCCCCGAATGTAGAGTGTGTTTATTTCTACATGTGACAAGTCTGCAGTTGTGCGTTCTTTCTGAGTTATAATGACTCAGATGTCATAATTAATTTGATGAGCAGGTGGGGGTTATTAGCCTTGTGCTTCACTTGCTAATAGCTGCACAGCTTTTCTAAAGTATTCTTTCAACTAAGAAGGCATTTCTTCACATAGAATAAACAGTGCAGCACAAAAGCCTGGGTTAGATAACTATCCATGGGTTTGAAAAGCTGCCAAGCAGATGTTGTTGTTGGAGCGGGCCCAGGCGAGATTGGGCAAGGCAGATGCGAGATGGGGGAGGAGGTTACACACGACCCAGCCGCTTTCGCTGCGGTGGCTGGAGAATGGGAGGCTGGGAGGTGTCTTCCCATAAACCAAATCCGTCCGTCGCTGGCCTCATGCTCATTCCTCAAGACCCACCCTTTAACTGTAAATAAATGGGGAGGAAGCCCCCTCCCCCACTTTGTCTTAATATCCATGTGGGAATGAAACCGAGTGTTCATCCAGCAGTCCGTGACTTCTGGTTTGCATTAAATCGGCTGTGTGCAATTTTTGAAGGGCCTACAGAGACTTTGCTTCATACCTATCAACATATGTAATGAACATGACTGCACTGACATTTACCAGAACTCTTAGGTTCTGCTTTATTACTATAAATTAGGTTGTGCAAATTTAAGACAAAATGCTGTTTTGTTTCCTGTCACCTCTCAATATAGGTTTTTTCCTGCTGAGATTTTTTTTCTTTATTAAAAAATTACAAATATCAAATATCAGTCCTTTTTAAAATCCTTTTTTCATAAGAAAACACTTAGAAAATCCAGTGGATTTGTATGTGAGAGACAAGGAGATTGGACTGAAAACGGAGCTGATCTGTCTTTTACCCTCTCTGGACTTTTTTTCCCCTCTATTATCCTAAGCTTTTTAGAACACATCTCTCTCTCACTCTCTCTCTCATTGTATAATGCCATTTTTCTTTGACTTGATCTCAAGCCAGTGGTCTGGGCTTTTTTTGCCAAGGGATAGTTTTTGATAGTGGATTAATAGAACACTGGGAGCTCGCACCCTTTCAAATCTGTATATACATAGATTGTCTTTCTGTGGAGAAGGAAAATCCCTCATTTGGCAGAAATCAATGGATTGTATGTATGTATGTATATTATGAAGGACTTAAAAGAAATAGATGCTGGTTAAACTAAATACGGCAGAAACATATTGCAAGACCCACGTGACTGTAATTCATAAAAGAGGATGTTATGAGATGTTTGCATCTACATTTTATTTGTTACCTGCAATGAGAGTTATTCCTTTCTTTTGCAGACCAGTATGGTACTTGTGACCAATATGGTACTTTACAGACCAATATTGACTTGTGAACTTCATTGGTCTTCTTCAGTAAGTGTAGTAAGAGTCATAAAAGCTCAAAGCAGGAGTTTATTTACCAGGATGTTCTTTTTACTAGCTTAAATTTGAGTTTTCAGTCTGAACACAGTAGGCTTACATGCTTCACAAGGTAGCAAAGTTCTAATGACTCCCAAATTAAAACATTCATTTTTCATTTCATGAATGAAATGAAGCTCTTTGCTGCAATGGTCTAAGAATTTTTTTCACTTAATCTTAACAACATTGTTTTTCATTGTGCTCCTTCAGCAAGTCCATGAAAGCTTGCTGACCTGCTGGAAATCTTATACCTTTAGTATTTCTATAGCTGGAGTCTGGTGTAAAACAATTAAAAAAACAGAGAACAGAATGCAGAAGTGTTTCACAATTCAAATAATCAAATATTTTTAGGAGAGAACAGGAAGGCACAGCTTCTATACATCCTCATGTGGCAAACAGGCTGATCCAGAAACATTCGTTTTGTCACTTTTCTTGTTGCTCCAGGAAGCTGAGGTTGTAAGATCTTCCATACATCAAGTCTTACCTTCAGGCATTAGTTCCATTTTATCCCACTGGTTTTTCTCTCTTGATTGACAAGTATCATACATGAACATGGATATGTTGGTCCCTCAGCTGTATTGCAAAATAGTGCTGCTTTCATGTCTCATGCAGATGCATGCATAGGATTAAGACCTGTCTTCTGTTCAGGCCTGATTGAAAAAAACCAAGAACATATATCCACCAACAGAAAAATATGGTGGCAAACTAAGTGATTCACATTTTTTTCTGTTTAAAAAAAATAAAGATCACAGACTGTCTGCTAGGACAAAAAGGTCAGCCTGCAGAGCATATTTACCAAAAACTTTACTGCTAAGGGCCTTATACAATTTCATTCTGGCCTTTTTATCATCTTACCTATTTTGTCTGAAAAGGAACCAAATGAAAATTAAAGACATTATTTGGTCAGGTTATATTTTAGACTTTCTAAAACACTGAATGATTAGCTGTATATTTGCAGCATGGTTCCTTGTTTTCCTGATGGTCTTTTAGTTTCTTAGTTGCACAGTATGTCATAATAATAAAAAAACCCCAATTAACTCAAAAGAGGTTTAAGGTACATTAAACTAATTTTAACAGTCCCTAGGGCACCAGTTTGATGGCTCAGCACTCTTCTAAGGAAAAAATAAGAGAGGTTAAATTGAATATGAAATAAAAACTTCCTTCACGTGTAAAAGTCCAACTCTTTTTCATTATATTTTATTGCATTTATTCAAGATGGTTGTAACCATCCCTGTAATAGATTTGAACAATGCAAACAGTAGCACATAGAGCTGGTGATCAATGGAGATGCTTCTCTGACATTATTATCCTTTAATCTTGTAAGAGTTTCTGGAGCTGATATGTTTCACACAAGACCTAAAGCCTTCTTCTCTAATAAAAATTGCAGGTACAATGGGAGAAGTAGAATGTAATAGCAAAAAAAATCACCGACATTGAACAGTCTGGACTGGTTCATGTGTTCGTTCCTTTATGTCTTCTAACTTGTGCAAATATAAAGCTGCATGGAGCAGAGAATAATAAACACATTTACAAGCATGAGAACAGTGACCTTGAAAAGAAACTGATAATAGACGACAGAGAATAAGATGAATGTGGTAACAAGGGTGAGTTGCTTATATGTAAATAGGAAAATCCTAAGCAAGAGGTTGGTGGCATTTTGGCTGTTTGGTCCAGAAGCAGTCACTGATAGTAGGCTTCATTCTAACGTATGTGCTTCAAGATGAACAATTTTTAAATGCTTTGATGAACACTGCTTGAGGTAATTAGTGTGTTAGTCTTATCAGCTAGTTAAAGCCAACCTTGAATCAGCAGCATTTTAAAGTGGGCAGAGTAGTTATCCAGATTTTCACTAACTTTGTTTTTTTCTGGCATTGTTCTGCAGTTTGTATTTCCATCTGGGACCAGTAATGCTGAAATACTACAAGTCAGTCAATTTTTACACTATTTCTGCTCCAGTTGGAGAAAAAAGTATTGGGTTGATCTCATAAGATTCCTAGTCCAACATTTCCTGAAATATCTTTTCATGAGACAAGAGCCAGATCTACAACAAAAGCTTCTGCCAGTTGAACAGCGCTGGCTAGAAGCTGTGACTTTGTGCAGCAAAACTGTAGCCTGTGCTCAGTTCAGCTGCAGAGATGTTTGTGTTGGACTCATCTGTTGTTCTGTTGCGCTTCCCTAGGTTAGATCAGGCTTTGGATAAGATACTGCTCTTCACTTACCTTTCTTCAGTAAGTTCTGAAGATCAAGTACTTTCCTCTTGTTCCATGTATTTTTTTTTAGCAAAGAAAGCTGAATTAATTACTGCAAAAGAATACAGAGTATGATCATAATGGAAACACTGATAATTTGTGATAGCCACAAAAGTGTATCTGTTTTATTTTCAAAGGAGTGAACAGTTCCCTTCCTTGTGCCATTACCACCTGCAGGGGAAGCATTGCTTTTTTGACCTATATATTTGCTAGCCCTGTAGTAGCTTTCAATTACTTTATTTCTCTTTATAATATTACACAGGTATTTAGGTTCTGATTTCATTAACTTCTTGAAATGTGTGTTTTGGCAAATAGCTGATATCTAGATATTTCAAAATGGCTATGTGTATAGATAATATATGTAAAATAGCCTATAAATATATATAAAATAATATATAAAATAGCCTATGTGTTTTTGAAAATCCTAGCCTCAATCCTTTCCCATAATAGCAGCCATCCTTTGCTATGTAACATAACTAAAAGCGAGGTAGACTCCCGTGTTTGACTATACAAAGTTGGAAGAAGTGCAAAGGCTTCCTGTTACCCCATGCGGGGGTGGACCCCTTCATAGACTCCAAGAATCCGTAGACACAAATCTGTCCAGAGTCACAGTGTACAAGACTGACTGGAGCTAGAATATCTGTGGTCTTTAGGCTTTCCAAGAAGCCTGTCCCCTGAGACAGGCTACAATAAGCAGTTCCCTTGAAGTCAGATAAATCCTCCAACAGAGGCAGTACTTTATTTAATTTGATTCTATGTATTTATGATATAGGGCCTCAATACATAAATTCTTTATTTTATATTTGCTAAAGAAACGGCTGCTTTTAGTGTGTGTGTGTATTATTGGCTTGTGTGATTTTTCTAATTTTTTACTGTACATTGTTCCCTTTACATCTATTTTATGTTGTATTACTACTCTGTGTAATTGGCTTCTTGCAAGTGTTCTTAGAAGCACATTTACAGACGCAAATCACCTTATAGTGAATCAAGTGTCTTGCTTTCTTCTGAAGACTTGATGGGCAGTATGAGAACAAGGTTTCTGCATGGCCTTTTTACTTGGCGTTATATTGGGCAGAATTTATTGGAGGAAGGCATTTTCCTAGTCACAGCACTGTTAAAGAGTCGTATAGAGGACATTATGTGTGTGTTGGTGTAGGCCTTCTTAGAGTGCATCTGAGCTGAGAAGCAAAGCTTCCATTCATCGTAGAAATCTTAAAATCTGACCTTGTGTCTTCTGTACTGCCGTGGAGAAAGGTAGGCAGAAAGATATGCAACCATAGGTCAGCTGAGCCCTGTTCCGAACCCCAAACACTCCTTAAAAAACAGTGAATATGAAGTGTCTCTCGGGATAAGAAGAGTGGCTTCAAGCTGCTGGACAGAAAATGAGACTGCTCAACTTCTTTTAGGCCCAGAATTTTGTCAGCCAGAATTGTTTCAAAGACAAATCCCTTAAGAGGCTAAACACTGTCACTGTGCCCTGTGAAGACCCATATTGGATATCAAGCTTGGCTACTATTAGTTGTCTGTTTGGCAGTGATCTGCAAAGATATTTTCAGCTCCTGTCCCAGATAAAGTCTTTCGCTGTGTTCATGTTACTACAATTCTAAAATGTCTGAATTAAAGGTGCAGTTACTTTTTTTTTTTTCTTATAAGGTTAATTTTTTATTCTAAGTGGAGCTAGTAACACTGTTAAGAGTTGAGGTAGCCAACACCTAATCATTACAAGCCTGCTTCCTGTTGCTTATAATTTGGTCAAGCTGTACTCCTCTAAGCTTTGAATTTTCCATGTAGGGTATCACCTGGAGCTGAATATTATTATAAAGCTTCAGCAAAACTGGGCTAGACGTTCCCAAAAATGAGATTAAGCAAAAATATGTAGGATTGTAATAACTACATTTTACACCTCTTTTATTGAGAATGGTACCTCCATGCTTTTGAGAAAAGTCTTGAAATTTGGCATAGAGGTCACACTGGTGTGAGGGTATGCCTGTTGCTGTTCTTGTGAAAAAATGCCTGAATGTGGCCCAAGTTACAAGCCTTTGCAAAGGCTCGGTTTTGCACATGTTAATTTACAGTCACTTCAGACTTCGGCAGACAGATTCCTTGGAGTCTGCTTTGAGCATGTTCCAGTCCAGGAACAGCGCTGGGCCTTCTGCTGTTTTTGCTACCAGCTTGCAGGGTCCTCTTTGGAGTTAAGAAGAGGAATATATTCCCTCTTGTTGTCTCAGTTCTTCCTCAAATAGACAAGTGAGGAGAAAAGCTGTTGGATTTTAACATAGTGGGGACAAGGAGTTACTTCAGAGGAGTAGAAGAATGGTAATAAACTAGGATAAAGAAGAATGGGTTAAACATCATGATGTTAAAAGACACAATGTGATGGTATCGGATTTATTAATTGATATGATACAGCTTTAGAAGATTAATGTCTTTTTAAGGATTATTTTAAGTGAGGGAACAAGAAACCATTTTTGCCTTGCTGAATGGGCAGTAGTGGTTGGAGGAGATGAACAAACGACAGCTATTTCTCCTTGGCTCTCTTGCGCATTATTTCTTTCTTCTTCAAAATGAAAACGACAGTGAAACCATGAAGCCACAGAGCTACGAAATATTTTTTTAGATCTGATACTGGTGTGGTCAGTAGCCATTAGTCAGACAGTTATTGATTCTTTTCTGTGGCAACTGCCTTTCCATGGCAAAGGTATGAAGAAAGATATGCTCCCTAGTAACACAAAATGAAACCCTAATTTCTTCAAAGTACTATGATTGCATCATAAAAGTTGAGTTAGTTTAGTGAATGCAGTATTAATTGGTGTGCAAAGGTTGATATGACAGTGTGCTGTAACTCTAAAAATTAGTTAGTCTGAGAGAGGAGAGTTATCTGTTTGTGTCTGAGCAACACTGTGTAAAATATCTTTGTCTGGTTTCTACCCTATCAACTTGCAAACTTAGCCTGACTTGTTATAGCTGCACGCAGCTTGTTCCTTCTCATCTGTTACCAGTAACACATATTCTACGGGCCAAACTGTGTCCTCAACTGCACTTTTGCCTTGAGTCAATCTGCACAGGTGTGCAACTTTAATAAACAAATGTAGCTGTAATAGAAGGGCTAGAATCTATTTCTCATGCTCTCTTAACTATATAAGCTCTTCAAAGTTAATCAAAGTAAATGTCTCTTTTAGTTTCCAAAATGAGTATGTTGGCCCTGGATAAGCATGTTGCTGGTGTTTTAATAATGAACCTACCATTTTTTAAACAACATTGCATAGTAGTCTTTTCAAATATTTTTGTAATTACTTATTTCTTTGGCCCTTTTGGAGGGTGAAGTCCCCACACCAATGTTCATCACTCTCCCATTTATTTAGTGAAACTTCTCTTAACAGACTAATAAAAAATGTGTTCATACAAATTATTAAATATATGTATTTACATAAATTTGTCTGACCACATTTCTGCTTAGTTATTAATATTTCTACAGACTGTCACTCAGACTTTTATATTTGGATTACACAGGAAAATCATCCTGGTCAATTCTGGTATCTACAAAAAGAGATTGCTTTCATAAACATTTGGCATGAAGAAGAATTTGGTCCTTTGACTTTTTTGCAGTTAATCACTATGTAACATACGTGTATCTACAGTAGTTTATCCCCATAGATTTAGTATGTCCCCATAAATTTATCTAGTAGCTCGTCACTGAGATCTTAATTATTGGTTGAACTACAGTCTAATTGACTAAACTGGCATTGTTAGTTTTAGTCAGTTATGATTTTTCTTAGGAGAGCTGTAGACTCCTGCCTATGTTTTCTGCACTGAATTTGAGGATGGAGCTGATGTGGTTTACATACCTGCCTAGCAATCAATACCAAACTCAAACTTTTACATGAAAGATCATCACAATTTTAGTCACAGATATTTTTTTCTGTGTGTTTCTGAAAAGGCTAAAAGCTTCTGCTCTAAGTAAGATTGAATCCTCTAGTAGTAATGCCCACTTGCTGTGTTACAGCGCACAAAATTACCTGGATGAAAATTGTAATTATTCACAGAAATCAATAAGCTGAAGGAGTGGTCAAAGACTTCCCCCCCCTTTTTTTTTTCTTTTTATTTTCTATGGTATTGGAACATTACATCACGCCTTGCATTTTTTGAAAGAAAAAGCAAAATGTGTGAAAAAATTGGTAAGGAGAGAGTTTTCTTGCTCAGTTGGCACCTTGTGGAAGGTTCTGGCTCACAAGGGGCTTGTAACTAGTTTACTGGTACCAACTAGAAATAAGACCTGATCCATCATGGTTACGTTTCCACATGGAAATTATGTAAAAAATCCCCATCAGTTGTGGAACCCAAGTGTTGAAATACCTTTGTAGGCTCTGTACAATGGTCATGTAAAGAAGGAGATAATTAAGAAAAATAAGTAAGATTTTTCTTCTAAGCTTTCTTCTTCTTCCAACGCTAAAAAAAATATTTTTTGAAGAAGCTTGCCAGATTTTTAAATAATATAGTCAAATTCCTATGTACTGTAGTTGTGAAAAAACTTGGGAAGAAATGATGTTTGAACCCCTACTGTGTAACAATTTGAGACCCTTGACGTAGAAACATCTTTAATGGATGTTTGGTTTGAGATTTCCGCTTTGACATTGCAGTATCTTGAAAGTACAGTTCTTGAAAATGGGAGATAGCAGTTTTAGAAAGAGTTTTTCTTTTATACTTTCCTAGACAGTGACCAGTAAAAGGGTCAGAGGGTGAAATTGCGGCTTCAGATGTGCTTTTTATTATACTTTAGGAAGTTCACTGCCGCCTGTGGCACATGATATGTGAGGGGCTTGTCTTTCCGTACCTCTGGGCTGTACAAGCTGGGTTCTGGACAACTGTCTTGATTTGTCTTGCACGTCAGCGTGAGCTGGTTGCACAGATTGCCCAGCAGAGTACAGAGTGCGTGCTTGCACCCAACTGGCATTTACCCTTTGAGTATTTGAGGTTATTTTACACTGTGCTATTCTGAGCCCTGATCTTCCCCCAGCCTTGTCCTGTCCCCCATCCTCCACTCTCTCCTTACCATCTTTGATCCTGGCAACAAAAGTTCATTCCATAGCTCAGGTCAGACAGCAATGATGCATTGCATCACAGCTGCTTTTATGAAAGTGTTTATTTCATATCTGAAATGTTTTTATATACATTTGCTCTGCTATGACTTGCAGGAGGAGAAAGAAAGCAGTTTTACTGGAGGCAAAACAGCCACCTGTGAAAACTAATTGCGTAGGTTGCGTTGTGCTGGTATCTCTGGGAATGATCCATCAGGAAGAAAGTAAATATCCTTAATCTGCTAGGAGATCACCTGTATGCCAAAATGATCTCCTTTATCAAAGTGGTGATTGAAATATCCCCTCAGATTTGCGGTGGTATGTGTGTGGGGGGGAAGGAAGGGAAGGAAGCGTAACTCTTGTAGAGGCAGGTGCCTCAGCCCAGCAAAGTGTATAGACAAATGAAAAATTACGAACTTGAGAGGCTCTAACTAAATTGTCTCATTAAAGACTGTAATTTAATATGCTTGGTATCCAGTTACTTTCAAAGAAGAATTTCAAGACACCAGGCTGCTCTTCAGCTTTGTTTTTTCTCCCTCGGTAAGATGAGGCTTGCAGTGCCAAGTCATGCTTCCCTCCTCACTCCTGCCACAAAGTCCTGTTCTCCATCAGCTCTCCAAACATCCCGCAGTAGACTTAAAAAGAAAAACCGGTTAAAAAATGCAGCGCTCTAAGGGAGTTCAGCTGCCTGCCACCCCTGGGTGTGTTGTTCGTGCAGTCCTGCGACAACCTGCCGCAGAACTGTTAAGAAAATGATCGGGGCATTTCTTCAAGGCATGGGCAGGAACAACTGCTTTGTTTCTGCTACGTGCTGCGCTCCTCGGTGGCTGCTGAGGACTTGCTGTTCCCGGCCTCCCTGCTCCACGGACTGCAAAGGTGTAGGGGCAGTGCCCGGCTGCCCTGTGCTGGGTGACGTGTCCCCGTGGTGCAGGGTGTGGTGGTGATGGGACTCCCTGGGAGCTTTGTGAGTGGTGCGAGGACCTGCACCCAGGACGCTGCTGGGCTTGCTGAAACACCAAAGGCCAGGGTGTTCGATGGACAGGATTATTTCAGTCCTGTGGTCTGGCTGCCTCTTAATTCCAAGGTTAGATGACTTTTCCCCCTCATGTTTTGATCTTCGGTTTCATTGTGCCTTAGAGACGCACCAGTCCAAGAAGTGACCATTTTTCTGTGGCAACATGGAGACTTGCTACTGACTCAGTTCCTGTGATTCATGACGACTCGGTAGGGTTTTCAGACAGACCTTCACCCACAGCTTTTCCATCCCTATGATTTACCTAGTTTTTGAAAATTTGAATGAGGGGTTGTGGGGACCCCATGAATAAAATGGTAATTAACTGCTTTTCTGACTTGCTTGTATGAATGGGGGGTATTTGACTGATACTTCACTACAGCTTAATCCTTGTCATATGGACTCAGTGAAAGTAAAATACCTTACCGCAAGTTGGAAGTGTGAAAACATTTGCAGCTCTGTGTTTTAAGAAAAATATAAAAACATGTTTCACCCACCCCTTTCCTTAATCTTAACCTCAATTTAACAAAGTTAAGGCTGGAATTTGGGGGAAAAAAAAAATCAGATGATAAAGAAACAACTGAATCAAAGGGCTGGGCTTGTCCTGTGGCATGTATTGTGGTTTCTAGTATTGAAAAATTGAGAATAACAGAGTATTTAGTAACAGCAGACAGCCTCTGTATGAAATGCACATATTGAACACTGTTCTGTTAGGAATGAATAAGCAGAGGAACCAAAACTAGAGTGGCCTTGAAGTCTGGAATTGACTCAGTATTATACCACTAATTAAGTTAATCTTATCTTTGGGATTGACAGCAGTGGATATAAGTAGCAAGAAGGAGATGTCAAAATGACAGATTGTATACAGTATTGAGAGATTTCATAACATATGGGACCAGATGAAGTCATGGAACAAGTTGCTAGTGGCAGTGAAGATCACGTTTCATTAAAAAATGTACAGTTTTCAATAGACGAATATGACTGCCTTGTATAGTTATCAGGCTTATAGGAGGTAAACTGAGGCACAGCAGTTAGCTTACATGGAATTTGAGAAAGTGCTGCAATCTTGAATGCCACCTCCATGCTTTGCATCCTGGATATTCAGATTTCCGAAAGATTTGCCCAAAGTGTTTGGATTTAATTTGTCAGTCATGAATCATAGTTTTGCTTAGTTTGCATACAGTGTAGCTGTTGTACTGTGCTTTTCCCAATAATAAGTGACATTACGCTGAAAAACATCTGTCATCAGTTGGTCTCTGATACTGTGTGATGTGGTACACCTTTTTAAATAGGATTTAGGAGAACATATGCTACAAGCCTGGTTGCCACCAGGTAGAAGAGTACTGAACCTGAATGACAAAAAAAATGCCCCCTCCCCCCCAGTCAAACAAACTCTGTGTTGCTTTTATTCTTGTGTCTTGCAAATTAAATGAGTGACAGTTTTTACCTCTCTTGGTTGTTATTGGACTGCTACTTCTTTTCACTTCTGGAATTTGACAGATTATTTTCCTTTTACAGTCATAGTTGCTTTTTCAAGTTAGTAGAAATGGTTGTCGTAGGTGCAACCTTATACCCTCTCCCCTTATGCTAGGGAAGAGACAGAAGGGCCACTTGTCAAAAGTCTCAAAATGCTGGAGGGGAGGAGGATGTTGCTGATGCCAAAGAAATCTGAGAAACACACACCTGTTGTTATTTCAGAGTGCTGTGCTTCTGCTGATAATTGGCTGAGGTTTAAAGTTATGTGTCTAATTCATAATTCCACAAGAGAGTTACACACTAGGGTGAAAAAGGACGAGTCAAAAGCCGGGAAGTTACTGACTGTTAGACTGACTTTGGAAATTGGCAGTGGTCCTCCACATGAAAAGGAGTCCCTGCATTTTTGCAGGCGGACACTGGCACACATCTACAGGGACAGGCATTTGAGCCGAAGGGGTTTGGGGCTGCATTTCAACCCCATCTGCTTTTGTCACCCGTCCATCCTGACATGTTTACTTTGTCAGCCAGAGACTTTTTTTTTCCCCTAACTCTGAGTCTGTGTTGTGAGAATTCCTGGCTTCCTAAACTATTCTGGGCAGCTGTGTTGGGCCCGAGGCTCTAGCTCAGTGTTTAAAGCCAATTTTTCTACTGTACTCACGCTGGTTTGTATCTTGCATCACTGCCTTTTTTGCATCTGACACTGAGATACTCCCTAACAGTGGTCAAAGGCAGTAGAATTTGGCTTTGTGAAAATTACTCTGGCACCTGAACACTGACTGTTAAACAATCATTTCTCTATATGTTTCTTTTGTGATAAAAATATCTGCCCTGCCCTGCAGCTTATGTGAAACAATGGACCTTTGCATCTGAAGGTGGAGGAGAATGGTAACTCCATCACTTTTTCTTCTGGTATAAGGGTGCTGGAGACACTCTTAGCCTCTTTTCCTTCCCTTGTATTTTCCCTTCTTTTTACTGGTTATTCTCCATGAGGTCCAGAGGACTCTCCTTCTAAACATACACCAGCGTCGTGCAGAAAAAGGGTTGCCTAGTTTAGCTCCGCTTAGCCAGACAGAGCCAGAGTTCAGACCCTTAACTGCACCAGTGCAGCTGCCTGGTCAGGGAAGTGTTATTGATGAACCTGCAAACTTTTACAGTGGGAAAGAAACCTAGTTCTTTTTTCATTGTCACTGCATTTCACTTTGCAAGTGATTTTCATATCTACAGTATGATGTATGCTGTTGAGTGTATCAGATAAAAGTGGTCAGGTCTGTGTGTCGGGTTGGGTGCAATTTGCAGGGAGACAAATCTTGTATGAAAAACATACCACTTGGACATCGGTTTCATTATTTCTTTTCAATTCTAAATTTCCTTAGATGGTAAGTGAATATACATTCTCTTCTAATACGTTTTAGGAGTTTCATTACATGTAGCTGTAAATATCTCTGTGGTTTCTGCCAGGTCTACCAGACCCAGTGATCTGATGTCTCTTTCTGTAAAAATACTTAGAATTGTACTTTCCAGAGTGGGATTTGGTCAGTGCAATGGCCACAGCAGTTTTTGCATTGTTATGGCAGGAGGCCTAAGCGGACACCCCTGTGTGCCCCTCGGACTGCAGAAACACAGGCTGCAGAGGTGAGTTGTGCCTTCCTCTGTCTGTAACCCCTGGAAGTTAATGCAGGCGCAAGCCTCGCTGAGCTGATGCCATTTGTTTGCATACCATTTGCAGCAACCTGAATGACTGGTTATTCTGGTCAGGAGAAAGCAGCGCTGACATCATGTGATTCTGGCAAAGTGAGCCACACTGGATCCTGGCCTTTGAATACCCAAGGGGCTGGCAGCAGTCTCAGGGGTTGGCCGGCAGCCCCATTGAGCTGCTAGTAATCAGTTGACTGCTGGGCTGGACAAGCTGCCCTACTTTCTCTGACAAGCTCTGTCTAAAAGAATGATGGGCAGCCTGCCACTAGTGTTTTTAGTGGAGTTACTGAAGATTAACTGTTTAGCGGCTCAGCACTGACAGTGCTTCCCTTTGAAGAATGGGTGTTGGAGAGGACACTGTTAAGTAGGGAAGCCACTTCTTTGTTTCACTTGTTGCATATTTAAATCTTAAGAAGCAAGACTTCCTTTTTTTTCCTCCCCCAATGCCCTTATTGCCAAATTTCAGAGAAATGCCATTTGGTTTGTTTTCCTTTGAAGTTTCTAAGGTCTGTTTTATTTTTTAATGAAATGTGACATTCTGCTAATTACTGAAACCCTAAGATCCTACACTGCAGAAATCCCTGGAGGAAAGATAGACAAAAGAAAAGTCAACTCTTTGAAAGACCAAGAACATTTAGTATTTATTTATTATGACAGCTGTACTCATGTATATTTCTTCCAGTAAAACTTTTGATGTGTCCTCTATGAAAGATAAAATGGGATATTCAGGGTAGAGGGAGAGTTACATTTGTGAGTAGTCTTGAAAACCTGTCATAAACATGAGACTGACTGTTGGCTATCTGAAGTGTAATGAATAAGTCATAATTATAAACAAGAAAAGTTATATTAATGAAAAGTCTGTTTATTGGGTGATGCTGTGAGTTGGTGGAAATACAATTACTGTACTGTCCCACCAAAAGCAAGGAAGTGCTAAAATAAAGACTGTAGGGGGTATTTTGTGTAATATTTTGCTTGATAATGAGATTGTTTCCAAGCTACATTTTTCTTTGAGTCATTAACAGTTTGAAACAGGCCACTGGCTTTTTCAGATGGACTTCTGAAAAAGGGAATTTGCTGTGTTAATACCATGACTCAAACAAACTAATCCAAATTCTTATGAAGTCAGTGAAAATCTTTATGGACACTTACCTCTCTGAAAATTATAAGCAACATAAAAGCTTATTATTCTGGATATAACATCTGCTACTTGTGTAGAGACACAATATCAAATCTGTATGTAGTGTAAGCTGGCATACCTTTGCATTAGTTGCGACGCAAGTCTCCTGGTTCTTTGGGTTTGCTGCATTTGAGAATTATTTTCCTATCTGTTAAGAAAATAGCAGGCAGAAAAATGCAAAGATAAAATGACATTCTGAGGGTACCTGTGGTTGCTAATAGACTCTTGTGACACACGTATGTAAAAAGTTTCCAGGTAAATATTTTGAAAATTCTCATCTGTATATGTTCTACCATACCACCTTACGCTATGAATGTAATACTTGGACTCCCCTGGTTTATAGGATGATACCCCAAACAACTGAGCCAGTGAGTGAGAATTTGGAAATACTCTTCATACTTTTAGACCACATACAATTCATTTATTTTGGTGTTGCTTTCAGAAGTCTTTCTCCTCACTTTTTCGAAAACTTGAAAGTAATCTTATTCTTCAGCCTCTTTGTTTTAGGTCCTAAGTTCAGATGGCTGCCTGACAGACAATGGTTCATCGGTTGACTGACTAGTCATTGTAAATAACTTCCATCAAATACCTGCTAAGACATAAACCCTTCCAAAACCCTGTGTTAACTTGTATCCGTTGCTATTAGGAGATGCCTTAGCTCTTTGGCTTGGAAGTTATTTTCATGCCACTCAGGATGCCAATAAGACATAATTTCCTTGTTCTTGAGTGAAAATAAAGCAAGAACCTGAACAGCAGTCTCCTCCACCTGTACTTATTTCTCTGGCTTTTTTCTTGTGACCTTTAATTGTTTTTCTATCCCAGGACGCCTCTTCACTTTGAAGGTTCCAGGCATGACAGAAAATTGTTAGTGACAGCATTTTAAATTAAAAGCAAGGATATAAAACAGTTCAATCCCATAAATACTAGCAGTCAGTCTTTGTGGGTGCCGTTCACTATGAATGAAAAAACAGACTGCTCGTACAGAGGTAAGATACATATGTGCACTATTTTAAAGTGTTCTAATTTACTCCAATTTAATCATAGCACTGGTTGTCAAGATAATTCTAGTGGATATTAGTAGACAAATTTTGAAAAGTGGGTTTGTTCTTTACTCAGACTCTTTCCTCTGTGGTGTAGCTTTACGGGGAAGGAGAGTATTGTAGAAACTCATGAAGAGTTATCATCCTCTAATTGATATGCTCCTATAGTGCATTCATGCATAATTCAAAAAAGAGAAATTGATTGCATGTTGCAGCATAAGTGCTGATTTATGATTCCTATTTTAGTTGTACATTTCTAATTCTCAAGAGATAACTTTACTCAATTAAAGAAAAAGCCTACAAGTTAATTTCTTTGCCAATGTAATTTTGAAGAATTGTCATTTGAATCCTCTCAGAACCATTCTTTTGTGATTATGATGTAGGAGCCTGTATATCATGGCAGAAACATGCCTTTTACGTCTGCATTTCTCAACCTCAGTTTTTAGACAAATTACAGTAGATCATTGCAGGAAGGTTGCTTCAGCCATTTAACTGATTGTATCCTTTTCTTCCTTTTCTTTTAGACCATTAAGCCAGAAAAATGTACTGTTACAGTAGGCAACTGCTGAATGTGAGCATTCAGCAGGGGGGGGCAAGAGGGGAGAAAGGGCATTGAAACTTGGAAGTTGTATTTAATTTTGCTTATGGACAAATTAGTTATTTTATATCAAATGTATACGTTCATACCAATGATAATGCTAAAAACTGCTGCCATGGATTGTAGGTGTGCAGATACTCTACATTTTGCAGGGAGGGCAGAGATTACTAGACTAGTTTGTGGAGAAATTATCCAGAGTAGCTAATTTTATTAAAACTTCACTGATTGCAGATATTTGCAGATGTTGCAGATATTCCCCAGTGATTTGCAAAGCATCAGTGCATTTCTGAACATGACAGTTTATAAAGCTTTCAGTTGCTCTATTTCAGTACTTCAGTGTATTTCAGACATAATTTAAACATTTTCTTGAAAGTTTTCTTTCTCCATTTTTTATTGAACAATGAACTGTATAAAATAAATTCCCATGGAGTAGAAGTATGTTGTAAAGTCTTTGACTGATAGAGAATAATTGCTTTGTTGATTGTATATCCATGCATGATAAGATATGCATAAGAAGAAATCTGGTACAGAAGTATAAATAATACTTATCTTTAAGCCAGCATCTGTCATCTGCTTCAGCAGACAGTGTTTTCTTTCATTCCTGCACAAAAAGAGCTGAGAGATTTATGGAGCAGCTTTGTTTGTGCTCTGTGATGCTTAATCAATTTTTATTAAATTCTAAATTAAAACTTGGCTTTCATCATAGTCTTTTTTTCCTCCCAGTAGACATATCTGATGTATAGAACAGGAGAAAGTCTCATGACAGCCACAGAGTTTATGCAAAGGTGGGAGGGCTTCAGTCCTGAACTCCTGAGCACTCTGTTTTCAGTGGGGCTACTCTCAGTCATTTTTCAGATGCTACATTGGTATTTCTGTGTTCAGACTGTGTTATTCATGAATACAACTAAAGCAGAACAACCTTGAAGGTATTAAAATCTTTCAGCTCCATTTTCAGTATAATTATTATTGATCTTTGCAAGACATCTCTGAAAGAATTTTAGTCATTAATTTGCAGATGGTATGTATGGTTCTGTTAATCAAACTGTGTTTGAAGACAGCTTTTCAACTTCATGGCACTTTAAAACATTAGCTAATCCACATTATACACTGAGATATGTAAATAAGTAGCATTATCTCCATTTTACAGATGAAGAAATTAAGGCAAAAGTGCTAAGTTACTTAGTCAGGGTCACATCTCTTGAAAGAGGCAGAATATAGACTAAAGGAGTGCTTGAGTCTGCTCAAATCAGATATCTTTCTAATTACAGTAGTAAATAATAGACACTTAACATATACACAAATTTTATTTTCAAAGTTTAGATACATGAAGTAAATGAGTCATCTAAGATACAGAAACGTGTCTTAAAATTTGTTACTGTGAGAGAAGATGATTAGAGCATTGGGGAGTCAGTTTGCATGATACGGTTTTTTCTCTGAGTCAGGCCAGTGTTCATCCTCATTTCATGTGAACAATGCTAAGAGACGGGCACAAATCAAAGGTAAGATAGAATTAAAATTATTTGTGCATTTATTTCTTATAGCAAAGAAACCCCCTACACTGCTTTAAAAAAAGAAAACGGTCAGAATGGACATTTGATCGGTAGTTTGACCTCAGTGTAACACATCAGCAATTCTTCTTGGCCTAGGACTTCCATTTGGTTAAGCCCATTTCCAGAACGCTATCCATCCTTGGTTGGAGAGGGGGATCCATTACTTCCCTTGATAGTTTGTTCCGATGGTTTGTCATTCTTGCTGTTGCTAAATTGAGGTTGTTTCGTGTCACCGTATAGTTCTTGTTATGCCATTCATAAGTAAATTGACGAGCTCTTTGGGACCTGTTATTTTCTCTCTGTGAAATTACTTACACACTCTCTGCAAAACACTTTTTTCCTTCTTTTCAAACAAGTCTCTTATTGTAGGACTTATTCTGTGACCTCTGAGTAATGTTTATGTCTCAGTCCTTCACTAAAATATGTTGACAGAGTGTTGCTTCTACTGCTTTCCTCTTTTCATAGGGCTAAAATCGGTTTTGTCCTAGATTGTGCTTGGGAGCTTGTATTGAGTTTTTGATCCTTAAAGCCTTTCAGAGTCACAGGGTTTGGGCATATAGTACTCCATTCTTGTTTGTCCTGTC
Organism: Phaethon aethereus; assembly: GCF_964289735.1. Classification (NCBI taxonomy): domain Eukaryota; kingdom Metazoa; phylum Chordata; class Aves; order Phaethontiformes; family Phaethontidae; genus Phaethon; species Phaethon aethereus. The sequence continues at coordinate 36,974,218 of NC_138577.1, read as the reverse complement.
TAACAAATCCGTGGGGGAAAAACTGAAGAGGAACCATTTTCTCAGTATACTCAAAGGGATCTTGATAGATGATAAAAGAAATTGCCACTTCAGTGTCTTCAAGGAAATTACCAATGTGAAAATAAATATTTTTGTTTAACGTAACACCTCTGCTTTCGGATAGTTCGACTTGTGTCTTTTACACACGGTCTCTGGTACACACCAGGCTCACTTTGAGATTTTTACCTTCACTCTGTTCAGTAGTTAAACACTAACTACAAGGTTTACTGAAAAGCAAATCTCTCAGTCCCCAAAACTGCTTGAAAACACTCCTTCCAGTTTATGCATGTTCCTTTTAAGAAGTACAGCAGGCAGTAAATTCAAATCAGTGTGCCTGAGTTAATTAATTTCCTTTGGTGGGCTGTTGTAAAGAATCTGAGAAAATAATTCTGGTGATAAGTCTGAGGAAAGTGGAATACAGCCTCTAGAGTTTTTACAACTCAAGTTCTAATCAAAGAGATGTCAGTTAGTTCTCTTTGTGTCCTTTTGTCTCCTTTATCCATTCAAAACGTTGCTTGTTATCTGTCCCGAACACATTACTTCTGTGTCCAGTGCAGCAGCAGCAGCGAGGAAAAAAAGCATGGGGCAGAGAAACTGAAAGAACTTGGAAAGACAGACAAATAAAGAAAAGTGTCACTGATGTCCTCACAGGATGTGGACATGATGTGCAAGTTGTGCTTTCATGATGCAGCGCAACTGTCTTTGTAGCTGCCCAGCTATAGGCTGTGCTGCTGTTTGCCAATGTTAGTTTTTGCTGCATAGAGCACAATATAGATCTAGTAAGTTTGTGTCTATGTCATGTGCAGTAAATTTAGAGTAGATGAACTGAGTCTTTGGAGCCATTGCCAAATGAGGTGGTGATGATGGCTAGAGAGGTTTGGAGTTGGAGAGTGCTTCTGACAGGAACACGGCACATACTGCATCATGCCTTTGACTGTGGCGCTTTAGACATGCTGCCAAGCGTTTGTAACATGATAGTGCTGTTACTGCACTTTACTTTTAACTTTCCCCTTGCACAGAGTACATTTCCTTTTTTGTTTTATAAACTGTGCTCTCCATAGTTTTTGTACCTCTGTAAACAGTTCTGACTATTGATCCGTTGGCAAAGTATGATGTAGTTTCTGACGGTTTATACACTCCATACACAGTTTTGGGAGTGTGGTTGGTTCGACTCCCTAAAATATGATAAAAACTTGGATGACAAATAGCATTTTATTGGTAGATGTTAGGAAGAAAAAGGGGGAGGCATTACTTGTATCTTTTAAATGATCAGGAAGTCAATTATCAATATGATAGTCATAGTATATGTGAGAATGTACCTTAAAAATAGTTAGATCAAGAAAAACAAGAGTTTAATCTTGCTGCTTTATATAGGGAGGAACTGACTCTTCTTTTTCATAAAATGCAAAGCCTGATGATTTTAAAATTTAGTGAATGTTACTGAAATCTAAAAACACTAATTTTAATCCACAAATTACTCATACATGTACAGGCTGAAACTTCACCTTTTCAGAAGGAGAACAATGATATTATTTTTACAATTGGCAATGGTTATACAAAACTGAACTGTACCGCACTCTTGAGACTATGCTATAAAATAAGTTCTGAAGTTGTAAAAACCATGGTAATGCATTTCAACAGTGCTAAAGATGGTGTAATACACTTCAGCCCAACCCTTTTTTTCCTCTTTTATTCTGTTTTTAATGCCATTCTTTAACGGACATTGTTAACTGGGGTCTCCACATGAGCTAAAAAGTTGCCTCTGCCTGAATGAGGTAGCTGTCCTGTATCTGACAGTGGTATATAGTGACTGTGCAGGATCCTTGATTTAAACCCTGATAACTTGCAATGACCAGAGGTGCCTTTGAGAAGGTAAGATCATATTAACTAGGAATGTTTGTAACTGCAGAGGTTTGTCAGACTCCAGCTTGAGACATTTCTGAGACAGGGAGCTTCTGAAATACTGAGTATTTTAACTTTATTGTTAAACCTCTGCTGCTGTTCACCTCAGCAGCAGCTGCATATCTGTGGTGGATAAAATGATTTCTAGTGGTATAAAACAATAGTTAACCTTTCAATACCTTTTTTTGAAGAGTTTTTAAAATGCTGTGATGTTTGCCCAGTAGTATGCCATATCATCATGCGATAGCACAGCTCTTGTAACGTTAATCTGGTCATCCACATCATAAACAGTTTTGTGGGCTAGTCAGAAAAGTAGGGTCAAAGCTGTGCGATGTGGTTTTGGCAACCCTTCCACTGTTTCTTCACGCTTATGCTTTTTGTAAAAAGGTATCTGTTAACCCTGAAAAAATATGCTAACCGATAAGTGAAAATGTACTTGTTGTGGCTTGGCTACCTTAGTGACTATTGTGAATAACCTTGCTATGTTTGTGTTTGCAAGAGTGGTTTTCCACTCAGGAGGGTTACTGAGTCACCTTCCCAGCCTGCACACCTTCTCTCTTCCTTTCTCTGCAACAACCATGCCGTTGAAACAGCAGCTCAGTGCTGGGCCATCGTAGCACTAAAAAAAACCCCGTCACCACGAGTGATTTCCTGCTGGTGAGTAAATGTTATTGCAGAGCTGGAGATTAGGAAATGAAAAGTTAAGGACCACGAGATCTCTCTTGAGCAAAGCATTTATCTGAACAGCCTGGAGTGTTTATCTGCTGCTTTTCTGTTGTTTGTTTTTTTTTTTTCCTTTTTCTGGTAAAAGAGTGAAGAATAGGTACCAAGTTCCAAAGCACTGACTCATGGGGCCACAATGAAGCATTAGGATACAGCCATTTCCTACCTTTGTTTGAAATCAACCGAGTAGCCCTGGCGGATGCGGGTCCTCGGCTGCGCGGCTTGGTGGAAGGAAATGCTTTTTGTCTTTATTGAGTACGGAGTTGCTGTTTAGCAATTACTTGCTGCATTGCAGGCGGCAAGGGTCGTGTAAAACGCTTTGCTGCGTGTTGCTGTACGCCATAGCCACCTGAGGCTCCGAGGGGATCTACGCGCACTTCAGGAAACGTACTTGCCAGGTAGTTAGAAGAGCGTGGTGAGGGCGGTAGTGAATCGTAAGAGCACTTGTCTACTTGCACCGTATCTTTCTGAGGCTCTTTACAGGTGTAAGTAAAATATCACCAACACTTCTTTGAATTGGAGAAATGTTGTGATGGCAAGATGAAATTAAGCACAGAAAAAAATATTTGTCGTGCCTGAAGTGATGGAAGAGGTTCAGCGGCTGAACTGAAAATGTTCAGGTTGTATGAGCTTGGACTCTTATTTTTCTGCTCTGACCGTTTGGGTGTCATAATTTCAGAAAAGACAGCACCTTTGCATGTAGTGAGAGTGAATGCCTTAAAAAACCAAACAGCTCCCAGGGTTAAGTGAAGCAATGAAGCACTAAAAGAAGCAATGGGAATACTAAAGAAAAACAGTGACAATTGGAAACTTATGTGGTTGTTGTGTATTTATCTTTAGCCTTGAAATTCATTGAGGCTTTTCCCAGTATTTTTTTTTCTGTGTTCTTCTATAAATGACTCTTGTGACCTTTCGTTTAACAACATTGGACGCAATTTTTAATTTTTTTTTTTTAAACTCCCTTTAATCTGTGTGGTTTACTGATTTCATTTACATCACAGAGGCAAATTAGTTATTGGTGAGTTAACATTCTCTTCTTAAATAGTGCCTTATTGGCATCTGCAATCAGTGTTAATGAACACATTAAAAAAAAAAAAAAAGGAAAAAAGTATAATCCTGGAAACTCTCCAAAGAGGGGTTAGGAAATGATGTACGTATAAATGCTCCTGCTTGGAACAAAATAGAAAATGGTCCCTGGTTCATGCGTTCGTCTGTGTGTGTGTTTTTAGTTTTTGTTAAGCCAAAATTAAACACAGTAGAGTTCACTGTTTGCTAATCACCATGTGTTTACTTTCCTTTCCAAAACTGAAGTTGCCAACCAATACATTTCCTACCCAGTGCTATGAATCTGTCCAAATAAACATGGGAAGTAGTAAAACAATGACACTATATGAAAATATATCCTCATTCATTAAACAGAGTCCAAAATTTTTGTGGAATTTAGCAGTAACAGAGAAATGTGCATCTTATGGGCTCTCCAGCATATGAAAAAATAATACGGTAACATGAATGATGTTCTCAAGAAAAACACTGTCCTATAGATATAGAGATGAACATTGATTCTTTTATATCATGATCCCTCTGTAATCCCTGTGGACTGGTGCATTTTGGGTATCTCATGGTTTTGTGTTAATTAGGAAGGCAAGCATCTTGCAGAGAACAAATAATCAATTATAACTACCATCTCAATCATTAAAGGTTACCAATGTGTCTTTCAAAGTGAATTTTAAAAGGGCTTCTCTCACAGCTCACAGAAGCAACAGCAGAAACATTAAATGCAAAATTAGGTAATGTCTTTTGCTTGTATGACCAGCTAATGTTGGGAGAAATAGTCTTATATGTGTGACAGAAAAGAAGCTGTAGCAAACAGCTATCCATCTCTTCCCATCTGCCAAATTCAATTAATTTACAAAATTTTGGGTCTGTGGCAAAACTTAGGCTGATGTCAGTAGATGGTTCTCGAGTGAGTCAAAAGTAGTGTTAAGCCTCAGTGTTGGCTATCGCTTAGCTAAGGGAGGGGAGATGACTTTTTTCAACAACTCATGCTGTGTTACACACGTTGGGCAGAAAATAAATTGCCATGCAAAATGCACGGAAGCAGACTGATATGAAGATTAACTGTTCTCGTTCTTCAAGAGCATACTGGTTTTGATACATTTTAGATCTCATCCAAAGGAAGAGGCTTTCAGGAGTGCATCAGCCTTTGATGCTTGTGGTTTAGAGAAAAGTGGGTTTCTGTATGAATCATCTACACTTCTGCCTGCTGCGGTTGCCTGTCCAGGGCATGGGATGGAACTACATACAGCCAGCACCGAACTTCAGGGGAGAGTACACGGTGTGTGTAAAACTTCATGGGGACCCATGCTTTTAAGGCCCCTTCCTATTGAGATGCAGTCCTGAAATGGCAGGACATTTTGCCCTGGGGATGCTTCTTGATTGTCCCTGGCAGCAAGTCAAACAACTGCCTCTTTCTTCCAGCAAACCACCTCCTTGTTATCTGTAGATGTGATTTTTTGAGCCTCGTCCAAAACATGATACATTTAAGTGTCTGCGCTTAAACCTTGAGACTTGCCATGCAAGGTGATGGCCTGGGACTGTCTTATGGTGTATGGTAACAAATACATCATTCCCACTCTGCATCTGTGGGGTGCTGGTTTTTTTTTTTTTTTAATGCCTATGGCTGCTGCAGTTACCCCTTCTGTTGATACTTCCTTTGCTTTTTAATTTTTGTGTATTTATGAGCTTGAATATAGAAAAATATTTCTGTTGCAGTTGGGAGCACATCCTTTACAGTGAGGCGTAGTGCACAACTGTCCTGTTAGTCTGCAGCCATGCAATCTGCAAACAAAAACAGCAGGAGATGTGAACTTCTTGCCGTTCTCTGGGACTGAGAGGCTGTGGCTTTAAAGTTGAGCAATCACCCCTGGGATGCCTAGGAGTTTACCCTGTTCCCTGTTGATCATAAAGAACAGGACCAGCAGAAATGCGTGCCCTGTCCATGCTTAAGACCTTTTTACCTTCATCTATATCATACATTCCTCAGAAAGTGAATTCGAGGGGACCGAGGTTTCAAATTTGAGTATCAGTTTGGTACACAGAGTGGAACTTGCTTAATATTATTTTGATCGTTTGGATAATTTAGAAAATAAGGTAAATGCAGTACTGGCAGCTGGAAAGCACTGGGCTTTGTCACGTAGCCAAGGAACTTTCATATCTTGCAAGACAATTTCAAAGTATTAAGAAATGGTTATGGTTTGTTGTTGTTGTTTGTTTGTTGCTTTCTCCCCCTCCCCAGCAAGCTTAAATCAGCCAAACAATTAGGAATGTGCCATTTCCATCTCTGCTGATGGAGCTCTGTGGATAGGGCATGTCTTCAAGTGTGTGAGGGCAGGAAAAGCACCAGGACAATGCATCTGTGATTTCTGTTGAAGATCTAGGAAGGACTTTAAAATATTTTTGTTCATACTTTAAATGACAGTTTTCTATTACACAAAGTAGAAGCTTGAAGTCAAGAAAAATGTGAACAAAATCTTAAAGACATTTGATAAAAACCATGCAGTTCCCCAAAGCTGCTCCTTGGCCAGCCCCCTTCCTTTACATTTGGAAAATCTGTAGAAATAACAGTTGTGATCAAAATTTAACTGTACTGGGCACTGTGCAAAACCAGCACCAACATAATATCTGCCCTAAGGACTTTATGGCCTGCTTCAAGGCTTGATGCCAGGAGAGGGTGTAGCAAGCAGTGAGAACAAGGAAGAGGTAGTAGTTCTAGGAACTTGTGACTATACTGTCTTGCTAGATGAATGCTCTGCTCAGTGTCAGCATCATTCAGTGAGGTTAAGATACAAACAGAAATGCTGGTGCATTTGGTAACCTCGGCTAGTCATCTGTCTTGTGGCAGGCTTAGTGAATTTATGAGGTAGAGCTACTGTCAGCTTGATTTCTGAGATTTTACTATACTGGCTTGTGGGCAGGAGGATTTGGGCCTTGACTTACAAACTCCGTGTTTAACGGCTGGCTGTTCATATGCCCACTCTTAGAACATTTATTTCCAAACAAAGTTTGTTTTATTTAAAGTTAGTTGTTGAGGGTTTTTTCCTTCCCTTGCATTTCTGATAAGTTGAGAAATACTTGCCTGCTGTGGACATTTCAGCTGCTGGGAGTCAACTGAGAAGCAAGAGTAGAGTGTACCTGAAGCAGATAAACCACTTTCATGGGAACAGGATGCTGCATTCTTCAGCTGCTTTCACTAACTCCCCTTTTCCTTGGCTCCTTGGTCTGGTGAAGGAGGCAGACTGCTGGCAGATGATGAGCAGATAGTCACCATTTCAGGAAGGCACTTGCTCTCCATGGCATCCTTAAATATGCCTCAGAGCTCATAGGAACTGGACTGAACACCTGCTTGAATGTCCTGAGTGGGAAGGAATGGCATGTCATCAGCCTTAAAGAGGCCGGAATCTCTCTGTGGAAGCATGTAACATGGCAAGATAGAGTTGTGCTATGACCAGAGGAATCTTATCCTATGGGATGGGATCAACGGCCCAGGTTGATGTCCTTGGCGCTTGGTGCAATACCCTACGTTTGAGAGCAGCTGGTGGAACATGCAAGAAGGGCATTAGCTGATAGCTACAGAACAACCTGCCCATAGGGGAAGTAGCTTTCTAAGCTCAGGCCATTAGTGGTTTTCTTTTGCCTTTTAGCAGGAGTTGGTATACTTTTTTCTTTAGTGAGCAAGCAGTTTAGTTTGCTGAATAAGAAGTTTCCACTTGGCTGCAGGAAACTTTGTAATTGTGTTGTGCAGTTACTTCCAGAGCCTGCGCTTTGCCGGTCTGCCGCTCTTAGGTACAGTTTAAATGGAAAAGGGCAAGCCGAGCAGGCTGAAAACAGAAAGGCAGGATGTATTTTAGTGAGAATCAACAGTAGAATCTGTGTAATTTACCCTTTTTTGGGCTGCTTGTTAAGTCTTTAGGGAAAAATGTGCTTCTTGGTATTGATGCAGTAATGTATGTGTGTTACAAAGTAACACATCACATGTTTTACTGAAGGATACTGTGGTTTTTATAAAGTAAATTTTAGAGATGTAAAAGATATGTACATGTTCTAATCCTTGGGCTTGTAATATTAATCAGTAAATGAGACTAGCACCTTCAATACCTAAGTCTCTTCTCATCAGATGTCTCACCAAAATGTACATCTCGAATATGCTGCCTTCCGCAAACACCCTCTGGTTAGGCAAAGAGAGTGTTACCTCACTCCGTTGGGAAAAGATGCAGCAGTGATAAATGCCTCACAAATGCAAAGATTTTCCTGAAATTTAGACTAAATATTCAAATTTTTTTTTCTTAGACTCTCAGATTGTTTACAGTATGTTGTATGACGTGTCCCATGTTTTTACTGTTTGAACACCTCAAATCTCTGCTGACAGTCATCAGCTGGCCTTTCAATCCCACAGCTGCAGTCCAGTTCCTGGGCCTAAAACTTTCAGACTGATTTTAATTTACATTAAAATTTATAGGTCCATCACTTTTATTGTAAAACATTTATCAAGACCAAGAAGAAAAACTTTTCTGGTTATCTGCAGAATTAAAAAGCTGGTACTTGTTGAGTGTTTTGAGGGGACAGTGGCAAATGCAGAGTTAAACAAATGACCAATTTATGTTGAACTGAACATTCAGTGTTGCTGGATCCTTAATCCCTAAACAGATGGTTTACCACAGTCTTATTGTAGTCCAGAAGTACCTCTTGTATGAGAAAATGCAGTCATGCAGAAACAGTACAAACACTATTGACTTGCCTACTGCTTATGGCTGCTCCTTCTTTTCTCTTTCTTCCTCCTTTTTTCTCTTTTTTTTTTTTAACAGGATGCAATGTTAGTTTAACTTTTGTGCCCATAATGCCTTTTGCCCTTTACCTAGAACTTCTGTTTTGCTTCTAAATGAAAGTAATAAAATGGATATGGTGGACCTCAAAGGCCTTAATTATGAATTGGTTATGAAGCCGTTTTCAAATAGGACTGTTTTGTTATTATCAGAGGAGACTTCCTTTGCTTCACGTAGCTTTTCACATCATAGCATTTCAAATTACTTAAGACCTGTAATACTATATTTTGTGAACAAGAGAGAGGAGAAAATAGGGAGATTTTAGATCCTGCTTTTGTTAACCCATTCTTGTTTTGGGCAGAAAAAGAAAGGGGTTTTGTTACCCAAAGTTGAAGATCTGCCAGCTTGTAAAGTATTCCTTTTTATATGAGGGAGATTAAGTTGGCATTTTATGCAAGTTCTCTAGTATGCACCTTCATGTCTTGTCATAAGGCATTTAATTACTGCATTTCACCATCAGCAATCATTCTTAAGTTAAAACCTACTATAAACCTCTCATTTGTAAAAATAAGACAATGAAAGTAGGATGTTCACCTTCAAAAAGAGCACCAACTGTTAAGGGAGTTAATCTTTTCATTGCACAATAGATGAAGAATAAATAATTTTCACTTAGGGCTTTTCTTTTACATGCAATCAAAATAGTTTGTGATAACAGATCTGGTGCCAAAGGTTTCATAAACACAGGGTTTTTTTTCAGATAGCATTGATCCTCCTTCTGTGCTGCATTCAAATAAGGTAGTTTCTTTTTAAGTGTGTAAGGCTGGGTCACATCCTCCTTGCAGCCTCGCTGCAAAACAGTGGGGCAGATTTTGATGCTGCTTGTGTTACAGAGGGTGGAGAGGCATCCCAGGGAGCTCTGCATCACCTATTTGCAACCTCCGCCAGGATAAAGAGTGTTTTCTGGATAAGGAAAAGAGTGTGGCCAGACCACATTTTCTCTAAAAAGCTTTGGCCTGAAGTATAGCCCTAGGGCATGAGGCTGATGCTGGCCCTGAGAGTGGTTTTTGGCAAGTGTGAGATTATTTTGTGCCAGGCAGAGACCTGGTGTGTCTTCCAGTTTTGCCTCCTATGTAAAAAACATATCCTCTTCCTATCCACCTCCATCGAGCCAAAAGATGAAGAGCTAACAAGCCAGTTTTTTTTTCCTGGTTTTCAAAGCTTTCCTGAGTTATCAGGAAAGCCTGAAAAATTTTCAGTGTGACATCTTCTGGAGTGAGTTTCACTGAAAATGAAAATATACCTAAGATATCCTCCATGTCATGTCAACATTTTAAGTGGGATTTTCCTGCGGAAAGACCTACTGTGGGATCATGGACACCTGTGTTTGGTACCCGCGTTTAGTGGGCTGCTATACCCAGTTGATGAACTTGCAGTTTTAAAAGAGAGAGCAGAGAAGACGGTAGAAAAGGAAGGATGGAAGGAAAGATGGAGAGAGCGAGAAGGAGGTTGCAGATCCAGTATGCTGAAAGAAAGATGTGAGGACTAAGCTGTGTTCATGACTAGCTCACTGTCACATATAATAAAGTCTGTGCCATCCAAATTCTGCTTTTAGGGTCATTGCGTGGGATTTATCTCTAGGAAGTGTTTTATCTTGCTGTTGGAATTCACTCAAAATTTGTGTTCAATGCATGCAAAGTGGAGGAAGGTGAGCTAAGTCTCTTGTCAGTGTGCTGGCACGGTAGTGTCAGCAGAAGAAAAAAGTGATGAGTAGAGTAAAAATAGGTTCAGGTGAGATTTTCAAAGCTGGTTATTGATCTCAACACTAAAACTATGGGAATGCAGCCAGGTCAGCAGAGAATGCTTTTCAGAGCCCTGCTCTTGTGCCAGAAGATGGGCAGGTTAAATACACCTGAATATTAAGGAAATAGGTTTTCTGAATAAGAAGACCCAACGTTGCACAGCTGCTTTGCAGGGTTTACATACGTGTCTCACAATAGAAGCACGCAACCAAACAAGTTCCAGGTAATTTTTCAAAACTTTTTAGTGCCAGAGAGAGCTTGTTACATATAAACCCACTGCATTTCAAAATCAAAATTAGCAGAAAAATAATGTTCTGTTGTTGGAGTAGGGTACTAAAAGTTAGCCGTGCTGAATTCCTCCCCTGCCTCCCCCAAAAGCTGTTGAAAAACCTGTTAAACAAGGTTTTTTTCACGTTGTTACCAGTAGGATTGAACCATGGCAAAACTAATTTCTAAGAAACCTGCAATTGTATAATATCAATTATAGTAATGATGAAAGATTCTAAATAAATTAGTTCTTACTGAAGCTATCCACTAGAAGTTAAAATGAGAGCCAAACCACAAACTCTTTTTTGCCTCTTTGAAAGATTTAGATGTCAGATGGAATGCTTTCCAAAACAAGGATGTGCTTGAGGGGAAAAAGAAGAAAAGTAATCTTGTCAACCAAAATAAGTAGAATTCAAAATTACTTTTAGAGCTTTCCCTTTCCTGTTGAGAAAAAACAATAGGAGGTGAAATGTGCTTAAACTAAAATTTAGTTTAGATGTAAAATACACTTGCCATTGCAGGGTCCACTTCCAGTTGCAGAGCGGGGATCTTCTCTGAAGCTGCCTAATTTTATTCTTCCAAGGGTAGCATGACTTGCTACTTCTGCAAGGACTTTTAGAGAAAAGAGTGCACATAAAGTTAGTTCCTTCAGATGTGTGTGGTACACATCCTAGAGTCATGAAGCACTTCACAGAGAGAAATATCAAATAAAACCAACAACATTCCACTGCTGATTTTTCTGCAGGCTCTTTGAGCCTAATTACTGTAACCAGTTCCAAGTGCAAATATCACTTCAGCATAATAGCCCACCTTTGTTCTCAGGTCCAATTAGACTACGGCTTGTGCAGAGATCACGTAGTCAAATTGCACGGTCACCAGTTAAGTGGCTCACTGCTTTTCCAGGAGATGTAAGTCCCCAACTGTTACATGAACCAGCATCAAGTTGCCTGTTAAATGTGGGCACTTATATTTGGGATTCATACAAAATCTGGGAAGCAGTTATATCTTACACCATATTTATGAATAATGACAAGACACTGCCAGCTGGTGTGTGTAAAGTTGTCTAGACCAATCTAAGAGCAGTATGTTTTTGCATCTTTTCTTATAGCAGTTTTGAGGGCTGAGGAGGCTGACTGGATAATTTTCCAGTGACTGCTAAATGACCTCAAGCTCTAGTAGAAGCAATGCCTGAAATTCTGCAGCTTTGGCTGCTGTGACAGGAATATTAAAAAAAAAAAGTTGGAAGAATATCAGCACTTATGCTTTAGGACAAATGCTGTCTGAGAGAAAAAGGAAGTTTTCTACCTAGGTCTAATATTTCAAAATTTGCGTAGCGGAAGTTTGGAGTTGTCATCAGAAGTACACAGTGCTAATCAGTCTTTGAAATATGATGATACGTTTGGAGATGCGACCTGGTGGAGTAGGCAGTTGTATCTGCAGCACGTTCTTCAGTTCTCCCAAGTGAAAGACTCCATGTAGACATTTACTAAGTTTATTTTTCTTTTAAAACCACATTTACTGACATCCTTTGACATACGTTTCTTTTGTATCTCATGTTCACACTGAATTGTAGATGGCTACACAGTTGTATGACATAGCTTGTTTCCCCACCCCGTTCTTTTTTGTTAGAAGAAAGCTATCCTGCAATAAACATCTAACACCCACTACTAAGACTCTGCATTTCTTGTTGAACCACGACTAAGTGTTAGGGTGATTCTGTCACTGAACACTTTGTAGTAAGGGTGAAAACTCCAACCAAACATACTGGATTCTGAAGGGGGTGATGTGTGGGGATTTAGAAAAAAAAGGAAAAAAAATTGGGTGGGGGAGATGTGATAAAGAAGACTGTTTAGGAAAGGGAAAATTTTCCACAAGGAGGAAGAGAAAGGCAGAGGAACCATAAGGGAAAGTTAGTTACTGGGAGAGACCCCATTCTTCCCATAATTCAGTTGGCATAGACAAAAACTCCACCTCTAGAAGGGAAAACACCAGCTTACACCAGGATAACCACAGATTACTTATGATTCTTTAATTCTTTGTAATAAAAATGACCTGTAGATTTATTAGGGGTATCCTTTTCTTTATGCATGGCAACTACTCAATTCATGCTGAAAAAATCATTTATATCTTAGCTTTGTAAGCAGAAGCGTTTAATAATAGTTATATATACAACTTATAAATCTGACTATTACTTAAAAACTAGTGTACTTGGGTAAAAGCACTAAGGGTAGCATGGGCTCAGCTCTTGCTAATAATTTGCCACTTTGAGAACCTACCTCTCTTTTCATTTTTTATATTACAATGTGTTCGCATCTGACAAGTACACTCATTTAAAGAAAATTGAGTTCAGCCATGTGTAATAAAAATAAATAATTCTACTGATCTGATAGAGTCTCAAAAGAGGTAAATTTGAAAAAGTTGTCTGTTATAATTCCATCTGTTGCTCCATTGTGCCACAGCATTGGAGAAAAGGGACATCAGTGCGTGAGCTTGTTCACCATTTTGTTTTACACCTGGATACAATGAGATGCTGCAGGGAAGACTGTGGCTCTCAGAAGGCATCTAGACAAACTGTGACTCATTAGACATTCCTGAAGCATGGTGAAATGGAAAAGTCAACGGAGTACTGTAATATCTGGGTATAAGTTATGCAAGGACAGTTAAGAGTATAGTGTTGAGGGATTAACATTATGTGGCAGAAATTCCATTTACTTAACTAGATGATGCCATTCCTGCTATAGTGGTGTCTGTAGAGAAATGAATCCCAAATCAGCATGTATATTTAGAGCTACAAAGCCAGAAGCAAGGCTTTGGTAAAGAGGAGGACTTCCATTTCATTTTGGAACTGAACGAACTGATATGTGAGTCTGCAGAAATAGCCCCATATTGGTTATTGTTTTGCAGTGAATACCTGTCCACATGTCCCGGAGATGGACTCGTCCATGTTTTGGGGAGGGAGAGTTATTTAATCTCCTACTAAGACTCTGCATTTCTTGTTGAACCACGAGTAGGTGTTAGGGTGATTCTGTCACTGATCTGATCACCTGGAGGGAGCAGATTCCTTCTGTGCTGACTGCTCTGTATCCCTGCCATGTGTCCTTTTCAGGCCTGCTTAACCTCTAGCTTTTCATTGGGACCTTCATCTTCATGGTGTTTTTTTGCTTGTGGAAACTCCAGCTTTCTTGGCTGGTCACCAGAGTGGATGGGTCTCACTACAACTTTTCCTGTGCCAACCAATAAAATGTCATTTGCAGTTTTTGTGCTCTCTTCTACCAGGAACAAGAGAGAATACCAAGTCCCTCCAAAATGAGAGAGCAGTGGGCGGGAGGTAGCTTCCAGCAGTCTTTGCTCTCCTTCTCCTTCTCCACCCACTTGCAGAGAGGCACAGAAGAATAGGAATGTCAGAGAAAGGTTGGCTCAATACAGCTGATCATAAAATCATAGAATCACAGAACCTTTGGGTTAGAAGGGACCTTTAAAGGTTATCTAGTCCAGCCCCCCCTGCAATGAGCAGGGACAGCTTCAACTAGAGCAGGTTTCTCAGAGCCCTGTCCAACCTGACCTTGAATGTTTCCAGGGATGGGGTGTCTACTACCTCTCTGAGCAACCTGTGCCAGTATTTCATGACCCTCATTGCAGAAAATTTCTTCCTTATATCTAGCCAAAATCTACCCTCTTTTAGTTTAAAACCATTACCCCTTGTCCTGTTGCAACAGGACTGTCCCCATCTTTATTATAAGCCCCCTTTAAGTACTGGAAGGCTGCAGTAAGACCTTCCACAAGCTTTCTTTTCTCCAGGCTAAAACCCAACTCTCGCAGCCTTATCATTTCTGTGGCTCTGGACTCTCTCCAACAGGCCCATGTCTTTCCTGTGCTGTGGGCTCCAGAGCTGGATGCAGGACTCCAGGTGCGGTCTCACCAGAACAGAGGAGAGGGGCAGAATCCCCTCCCTTGACCTGCTGGCCACGCTGCTTTGGATGCAGCCCAGGATACGGTTGGCCTTCTGGTCTGCGAGCGCACATTGCTGGCTCATGTCCAGCTTTTCACCCACCGGAGAAGGACGGGTTTGCACTGGTGTTCGTGTAGATATTTTGGTTTGGTGTGGTTATTACTAGAGATGGGGCAAAGCCCTGGCTGAGTTTGCAGGTGTGGCAGTCTAGGAAAAGTGTAACCCTGCCCCATTTTGCTTCTCAGCTGAGCTGCAGTCCTTTAATGGGAATCATGCAGCAGCACTCCACATCGCTCCATCCTGTGGTTTTAGAGAGCCTCCTAAAATAAAGTGCTCTTTGGGAATAAGTCAGGCCTGTTCCAGTGTTGGTAAATGGTGCCCTAGGCTGCCAGCTGGTGTGAAAGGCTCTGGTTGCTCTGACCATCAGTCATGTCTCGGACATGCAGTGTTATCTTGTACATGCCCAGAATGGCTACCAAAACTGGAAGTGACTACGTACATTAAATTTTAGCAAAATATTCATGTCTGTGGTTTGTGCCCAGGCCACACCTCAAGAAGTCTCATCTGTAAAAGAGATTATATTCAACTGGTGCAGTGTTCTCAAGTAATACAACAATTTCTCTTCCTGGAGCTGACCTAGGAGCGGTAAAACAAGAGTTGACATCATCTTTCTGTAATATAAAAAACATTACAGAAACAAAATAGAAATGCATTTTTCCTTTGTTAGGGAAACAAATTATATTTTTTAATATAGGATTTATAACATAAGATCTTTTCCTCCTACTATTTTGAATAGGCTGGTTGATGTTATCCTTGTTAAGACAAGAGTACTTGACCCACTAATCACTCTCTTTTGTGACTATTCCAACATTCCAAACTTCTGACAGCAATCACTAAATAAAAAATAATAAAAATAATAATAATTAAAAAACCCCACAAACCCTCAAAAAAACTTTTGGAGAGAGGTGCCCTCCTTTATTTTCAGCACAGATGAAGAACCTACACTCTTTTTTTGCCTAACACTGAAAAACCAACCAAGGCGAAACAAAGCCAAATAGCAAATAGCCCAAACTGGACTGGTCTAAACCGCAAGGGACTGATCCTCAGGGTGGTGTGAATGATCACTTGGAACTGTGCCATGCTGGGAGACATAACTGTTCATATGTGTCCCTTATGTTATTAGGAAGGAGAGATTATTCAGGATGCACAACCTGCGTGTTCCATTTTGGAAAACAAATTGCTTATCTGGAGTACACAAGAACTGCCTAGGGTCATTTTTTGAGATCTCTATCCTCTGTTACAGGTTTCTATTACTGTGAATTGTGGGTCTGAGTATCCTACTAGAATATGGTATTTTTGGGCAGATGAACCTAATATGGTCCTATGGTATCAAATAATCTTTTCAAGGAGTGGGGGGGATTTTCAAAACCAGCTTTCATAGGCAATCTCCTACTCCCACTCAAGGTGAATGCTGGCAGGAAAAATGGGTGTTTCAGTTGAGGATCAAAAGCAATTTGACTTTTTCTTTCCTAAGAGCCTAAAGACTTGAAACAATTCAACTTAGATACCTGTATTATGTCCAGCTCAAATTCTCAATGCAGTTCCTGTCATATATGGTATTTTTTTTACAATCACAAAGTTGACAGATCTGTTGTTACGATTTGAAGATTGTTTTCTGTAAGAAAGTTAATTTTTTGGAAAGTTGGGGTGGAATATCTTACTTCCTGCTTAAATTATTCCATTGGGCTTCAATACGACTACTCACAAGTTAGATGTGTATTCAACAGTATGGATTTATTAGGTTAGGCTTATAAACTGTGGCGTCTGTGAGTCGTATGCGGCTAAAGAAGCATATCTCAGAGATGGCTGACATTCAGTTGTGTGTGAAACGCAGTTTTGGGGCCAGACTTTGCACTTGGCTACATAAATCTGCATTAGCTCTGATGAAGTCTGTAGAATTATTCCTAGTTTACCTTGGAGTCATTGAGAGATGCCATTGACTGCATAGATTTAAGTACACATGTATGGTTCTAAACATTTTTGGGGCCACAGGATTTATTAGCTGTTTTAACATCACTATGTCTTCGCTTATTTTAGATCCCCAGCCAATGGAAAATCTTTAGATAACCAGGTTGCTTGATGTACTTTGGATCAGAAAGGTGTGATCCTGCATAAGCATGTTTCATATGATATAGATGAATTGGGTATATTTCCAGGTGCCTAAACGAGGTTTTGAAAATTATCCTATGTATTGAAATTGAAAGTGTTAGGCTGTTTTTGATATAGAAATATGTCATTGCTGTTTATGGATGAAATGTTTGGTGCCCAGTGGCAGCTAGATCAATAGGAATTTGACATAGTCGTGTCGTTTATTTTGTAAGCTGCTTTTGTAGCGAGTGCTGTTGGGTTTCACCCTTGGCCTCAACAATCCGTCTGTTTCACTACTTGGCGTCCTCTGAAGACACTGCTAATTTTAACACATTTTGTGGTTTTGTAATGTGGCAAATTCCCACTAGGTGCTAGACAAACAACTTCTGCATTTGTGATTTAAGCCACACTTGAGCTGGGACTGTCAGAGGTAAAAGATTAATACATCATTCCAGCTGATTAGTTGGTTGTCCCTCCCAAATCCTTCAGGGATGTTTGCACACTGGAAATTTTCTGTAACTTTTAAGTTTTGAATTTGCAATTGTTGTCAAAATAGCCAAAACTATTATTACAGCATCAGTGAACAGTCTGTGGCATTTTAATTGTTTTGCTAAGGAGTGCACAGATTTTTGTTCCACAAGTTGTTTTCCGTTTACTGTTCCTTAAAAGAACCTCTTTAATACGCTGTTTTTTCAGAACATGTTTTTAAGCTTGAAGCACATGTTGATGCTTAATGATAAGGCAAGAGGAAAGACGGGCCACACCTTAACGAAAATGTTCTAATCCTACAGGCTACTCGTTCCCTCACTTGGAAAATCTTGGATGGCTCTGAGAATATTCAACACCATTCAAATTTGCCTTTTCCTCTAAAAAGGATGCAAAACACTAAATCCCTTCTCCAAAACGGAATGTTTGTAATGTCATGAAAAGGGAGAACAGATGGTATTATAAAGCTTAAGGGGAAAGTATAGCACTTTAATTCAAATTGTTTGACAGAGCTAAAGACAGCCACTTAGTTGCCATTTGCTTAAGTTATTTATGCTCCTTTGTGTAAAAGAATAAAACAAAAAAATTAGAAATGTTCTGTACATTTCAGAGAGAAAAGGGTAAGATAAGGCAGAATGGTACTTTATTTGCTTATATTACTTGTTAATAGTAATACCCACAATGTGATTGATCTTATTAAGCAGCCTTACAGAATCATTAGAATAATTGAAAACTGATTGTATAATTTTTGGTCTCATAGTGGGCAAGATTACTGTGATACACTGTGACTAGGAAAATACACAGAGCTTCATAACTTGGAACCTTTTGCCATTTGCCTTCCATTTTTAACTACATTAGTTTTGTAGTGTATCAGGATTTAGATTGTGATTCAGTGCATTAACTTATCCCCATACTGCTTTGATTGAGCAGCAAAGCATCCATTACCAATGCCATATCCAAAGTGACGTTTCCATACAGACTGCCTGCTGTTTCATTCATAACCACAAAGCAGCCTGAAATGACTTTACTTCTTTTTACAACTTGCAAGGAGTTAATGGACTGTGCTGGCCCCCTGCCAAAACCTTTAAGAAACTTTATTAATGTGTTATGAAGCTGGGACACCATAGTGTGGGATTTTATTGGTTATTCATTTTCATGAATAAAAATACGTATGCACAATTAAAACCATGTTTTCAAGCAGTTGCCTTCTAGTAAATGTTACGACTTTGACAATGATATTCTTATGTTCACTAATCACATTTTTGTCTTTTTCTTTACCTAATTCAAAACTTTGCACTGCAAGAATATTAAATTTGTATTGAGAATATTCCCTTCAGCGCGGGCCTTACCTTTAGCCCAAAGAATACTCTTTTCTGATGCAGAAAAAGAAACATTGAAAGCTTCTTGTTGGACTTCACTCTGTCCATCACAAATGAGCCATTGCAGAAGGTGATGAGAAAGACTGTGAAGACTACATTGCTGTGGAGATGTAGGCAGCCTGTACACAGTACATAACATATGATAGAGCTAACGTAATGTAACTAGCTTCAAAATTAATGCCAGAAGTCAGCTGCTGGTAGGCTGGTTGTCTGATGTGATTTCAGTGTTATTTTGCAAACATTTCTTTCTCAGCAGGCAATGGAATTAGTTTCTGTTACACGTTTTTCAAATTTAGAATTCACTCAGACAACAGAGTAGCTAAGACTAGGTAAAACTCTCAACAGTTTCTAATGCCTGGAAAAAGAACAGGGATGGTTCATTGCATAAAGACATGTGAACTCTTTTTTAAAAGAAGGTAATTTCCTTACTTTTCCTTCCATTATTCAAAAATAAAAATGATCTCAGAGTAATTGTTCACTGAGAAGCATCCCAATTTTCAGTCCCTGGATGCTTTTCTCTAAATTTGGTAAATACTATAAGAGAAAAAAGTAATCATAGCTTTAATTAAGGTAACAATAGGAAATAGAGGAAGAAATGTGGAAGTGAAATTCAGTAGGTTATGGAATGGAGAGTTAATAGCAAAGCAGAAAGTTTAAATAAAAATGCCTCAGTCTGTTTAAATAGTTTACTATATTAGCACATGTTGACAACTGTTAAGTTTGCATAAAAATTTCCATTCCACTTTCAGACTTCTCATTTGGACTTGAAATTTTCAAAGCTTGCTCCCTTAGAAAGCAGTTGTGCTTTGAATGTAATTTGAGCAAAAAGATAACAATAGTTTGCATGTATAAAGAGACTCATAAAGTACATTCTCTCTTGGTATAAAAATAAAAAGAACTTGCAACTTTCATTTACATTGTTTTCCTGGGAAAAATACCTGGAGATAGAAAAACTAGTATTTGCTGGGGAAATGACCCTTACTGAAAAGTGCTGCAGTGATTATTTTGGGTTTGGTGCTGGTGTGCACAGTATTTTCCTAGGAACAGTGCGTCAGAATCCTGGGTGTAGTTCAGCCTAGGTCCCTTCTCCCTTTAACCTCTGATAGTCTACAGAAGAACTGAACTGCCTAGTATCAATGGGCCTGACACAGCTAAAGATGGCCACAAGCATCGGCAGTTAGTGAACAAAGCTCCCAAGGAGATGCTTCATTTCATCTCCAATTGAAGATTTGGACTCAGGAATATGTTTTCCAAATAAAATGGAGGCATCCTCATGCTAATAGAGACTCTATTTGTGAACTAAAGTTTTTTGTTGTTTTTTTTTTCCACATACACGAATGTGCATAGGTGCTACATGGGTATTAATACAGCCTGAATTTAGATTCTTTCTAAGTTTATATAAAGCCTTCAGTGCATGAGTATTTAAGACATTAGCTTCATTTGATGCAGAATATGAGCAAAGGATTACAATAAGTTACATTGCAAATGATTGCACTGATTGTGACATCCTGACTTTTGAGTATCTATCGATAAAACTTACTTTTTTGCATACATACACTTTAGACAAGATATGTTAGAGACCTGTAGATGTGCAGAATAAACAATAAGTTGATGCAAGAAGCATAATTAACTTGTGATAACTTTTGCCTCCTAATTTTTCAGAATCAAGTACACATTTCAGTGTTCTCTCCTGACATTTTTATGGAATTTAGATCTAGCCATTAGCTAAGAGGAGGTCTTACTCACAACACTTCTGTAAGGCTGAAACATCTGTGGTGATGCTCCTGACAGAAGAAATCTCTTGATTTTTCCTGTCTTGAAAATTCTTAGCAAAATGAAGAGAACATGGGAGTAACTGTAAACAAAAAAAGTTATACCTTCATCCTTCCTTCATTTGAATACTTCAGAAACCCAACTTCCAGTGCCAATGGAAATGTGAACCAATTGGTAGAGGCCTTTCTAAATACAAAAGTGGAACTGCTAAGATATAAGGATGTTTCCTGCAGCATTAAAATTATAGCATGAATATCATGGCATTTTTTAATATGTTAAATAGAATTTCACAGTCATTTGAAACCCGGAAGAGTTAAAATTTGTTCACTTTGATTTTTGCAAACCTGTTGGCAGTAGCATGCAGCACCCAGGGACTGGGGATGGGATCTCATTTTCGTACTTGCTTACAGCACGAAAATGCCGAGTTATGTGCAAATCCATGCTAGTCTTAATCCCAGGTTGCTTGCCTTGTATCAGACTGGTCAGATAAAGTGAGACACTGGAATTTGAGCTTGAGAAGGCTGTTCTTATATATGTCTATTTTTTGTCTTTGATAAATGAGCAGAAATGTGTTCTTGAGCACTTTTAATAGTTCTTTCAATCCAGCTAGGTAAAAAGGGAACGTTTTGGGATTCCCAGTAAACTAAGTACTTAGTGCTTCCATAGGGGAAAATGGCCTGTATTTATTTAGTGCTGTAACTGAAAGTGCTATGTTAACCCAGTGAGGAGGGGAAATGGGGAACATGTAGATACCTATTTTTAAAATACGCATGCGCATTTGAAAGGAAGAACAGTGGCATATTCACAGAATGAAGCTTCATCTGTAGAGGCTGTAAGCAGCAGATAAGATAGAGAAAATTACATAATTTTGTGAGGATAATGTTTTATGTAGAGGAGATTAGCTGTAGCAGATTCTTTGGAAAACGGAGTTGACAAAGATATTCCCGTGCATATCTGACTGATAAAATACTTTAAACATAATCCCTTACTAGCTTCTTTCTCTCTTTCTTTCTCTCTTTCTTTCTCTCTTTCTCTCTTCTTTCTTTCTTTCTTTCTTTCTTTCTT
>NC_138577.1:36900886-36952669 GCF_964289735.1 Phaethon aethereus | reverse complement strand
TTTCTCTCTTTCTCTCTCTTTCTCTCTCTTTCTCTCTCTCTCTCTTTCTCTCTCTCTCTCTTTCTCCCTCTTTCTCCCTTCCCTTCCCTTCCCTTCCCTTCCCTTCCCTTCCCTTCCTTCCCTTCCCTTCCCTTCCCTTCCCTTCCCTTCCCTTCCCTTCCCTTCCCTTCCCTTCCCTTCCCTTCCCTTCCCTTCCCTTCCCTTCCCTTCCCTTCCCTTCCCTTCCCTTCCCTTCCCTTCCCTTCCCTTCCCTTCCCTTCCCTTCCCTTCCCTTCCCTTCCCTTCCCTTCCCTTCCCTTCCCTTCCCTTCCCTTCCCTTCCCTTCCCTTCCCTTCCCTTCCCTTCCCTTCCCTTCCTTCCCTTCCCTTCCCTTCCCTTCCCTCCCTCCCCTCCCCTCCCCTCCCCTCCCCTCCCCTCCCTCCCCTCCCCTCCCCTCCCCTCCCCTCCCCTCCCCTCCCCTCCCCTCCCCTCCCCTCCCCTCCCCTCCCCTCCCCTTCCCTCTCCCTTCCCTCTCCCTCCCTCCCCTCCCCTCCCCTCCCCTCCCCTCCCCTTCCCTCTCCCTTCCCTCTCCCTTCCCTCTCCCTTCCCTCCCCTCCCCCTTTCCCCCTCCCCCCTTCCCCCTTCCCCTTTCCTTTCCTTTTCTCCCCTGGTAGAGAGCAGTTTGAAGGTGCACTTATTAAATATTAATAGAAGAGAGACCAACTGAAATCGCATGCTGATGCAGTCCCCATGCTCTTTGGAACCTTAACCCTAGCTCACCGGTACTTTACAAGGACATGAGCATTACATAGCTGTGTGACTTTGACCCTGATTACTAATTAAACAGAGGGCGAAAGTCACTTAATTCAGAAGCCTGTTGAGTGGACAAAACTATCACAGTGAACGTCCTTTGCATTTACAGGGACAAGGAGTTGCTCGATAGAGTAGAAAGGATTAGAAATGAAATAAAAGTTACATAAATAATTGACTAGGCTCGATCTGAAGTCTTCTGACACAGCAATGTGGCCGTAGACAATAAGCAGTTCATGGATCAGTTGACCAGTGTTTTCATAAAAAGCTCCTGTTCAGATGTGATTATATAATGATAGTTGATAGGCTTAGGGCAGCAAACAGTCAGGGACGGCGCCCACAAGACAAGCTTTGTATTCACTTAGCGTCTGTAAGGTTGCGATTCTTCTACTAATGGACTATTTTCTTCTGGTGGGCACACTTCCTATGTTCTTCCTTAATTCCAAGTGATGACAAAATGCTGTAGAGTTAGGTTTTTTAAAGCAAATTGGTGGCAACATACACTCAAGTGCCGCCTGTCATTACCCAAACCACCGGGTCTGTGTGGGACTCTGAAGAAACTGTTCTGTGAGCGGTAAAAAAGCAGTGGTCTGAGCGAAGGCTCGAAATGCCTCTGCTTCAGTCATAGCCAGCTATGGCTGCAGCACCATGAGCAGGCCCAAGGGGTCTCCCCATTTATATTCGGTTTGACGATGGACACAGTGAAAGCATACTCTCCCGTCATTGTTCAGGCCCAGGACAGACGAGCTAAGGTTTCCTAGTTCTGGCCAAGGGCGGGATAGCTTGGTGAGGACATCCCTCAAATCGAGTGCAGAGAGACTGGCGCAGCAGAGGTTTGAGATGTGTGGAAGGGTGTTGCACGTGTCGCACAAAAAAAGAGAGGATTTCTTTAAAAGTGGGCGAACGCACTTTGGAAAAGAGGGGTTTTCTTTAAAGGGGTGCAGGTGCAGTCAGTGTGAAGGCATCAGGCATCTGGGACTTGGCTGGTGCCTGGCGGCCGAGCGCAGAGTGGCTGCGCTTTGCAAAGGTCCCAACGTGTGTGCTCCTGGCACAGGGGAAGCGTGTGATGATTTACGCGTAATTTAAAACAATAAAACCAAGTTTCCCTTCAGGAAACCCCTCCTCCTCCCTTTTTTCCCAGTTACGGGATACTCGGAGCAGTCTGTGTG
This sequence comes from Phaethon aethereus, assembly GCF_964289735.1. Lineage (NCBI taxonomy): Eukaryota > Metazoa > Chordata > Aves > Phaethontiformes > Phaethontidae > Phaethon > Phaethon aethereus. The sequence goes on along the minus strand of NC_138577.1, from coordinate 36,950,711 downwards.
CCTTCCCGCCCGCCGCCGCGCGCAGGGGTCTGGTGAGCCCGGTGTGACCGTCCTGCGGTGCCAGGGCCTGCGCTGGCCTGGAAAGCCGGCTCCGTGCCTCATTTAAAACAATCAGACGGTTTTGGAACCGGCTTGGGCTTTTGCCCTTCACGCAGGACGACACTAGGTCGACGACATTTCAGGATAACTGTTTGGCAGCCATTTTAGATACTGCCTGTGCTGAGAGCTCTCTGGCTGCCAAAAATTGCAGACACTCTGTGCCAAAACACTCTTGGCAGTAGAGATAAACTTTGCAGAGATACACAGTCCAGAAATATCTTATAATTACAAAGCACAGGGGGCAGAATGTTTTTACAATACAGCTGTGCTAATGTAAACATTTAATTTGGCAGCCTTCTCCACCCACTTTTCAATTAACTGGGTTTATGCAGATACTTTAGGTCTGCAATAAACTTTATTGCTACTTCTCTTAGAGTACAATTTATGAAACACAGATTTGAAGTATTTTGGGGGCTTTCTATCCATTTAGCAAGGCACATTGAAAATGTTAGGCTGTCATAAAGGGAAGTGTCAATTCCTGTTTTAAAATGCCTTAGCTCTGGCTTCACTAAAAGCCTTTGCTTTAAAAGTATATATTAATTGGGGCCTGTCTCCTTTGGTTTCTCCCAAAGCAAGTAACAGGATATTAATAGAAAGAAATGAAATCACTTAAAGAGCTACAAAAGGACATTTGTGCTGGTGATCATTAGAAAAGACAAATGTTCCCAGCGTTGCAGAATGGTGCTACAGAGAACAGCTCTGAACAGCGGTTCTTATGAATATAATTGCAATAATTGTGTGATAGCTGCAGTAATTGTTCTTATAGAGTAAAAGAAAAATAATTTCCAATCACAAGCATTATTCAGCCTTAGATGGAAAAAGCAGCCAAAGATCCTCTCCTGCAAACTTCAAAATGCTGGAGGTTACAGTATTTTATAATGAGATGAGTTAATTACTTTGTGAAATCGGTTAATGTTTTATAATATAAGAATACATATTAGATAATATCTTTCTACTCACTATCAAATACATTAAAGTAACTCTTTCTAATTTCTTTTGCATTTTTGTGGAAATGGAAAGCTTCAGTGTGATTTTGAAAGGCCAAAATGCTGAGTCCTTCCTCGCAGTCAGGAGCTCCCTGGTCTTGTGAAGGATTGCACCATGTCCGAGGGACAGTCCCCGGCATGGAGGGATCTGTATTCAGGGTCACAGAGTTAGATTAGTGTGTTCTCTAGTGTGAATCTCAGGATTCCAAGGTTCAGCTCTGTTTGGACAAGCTGAGGAGTAGGAAAGATTGTATTTTTTTTGAAAGTATGTTGAGACTTCTTTAGTCATGAAACTTGGACTAGCATCCAAGAAACTGCTATCTTGCCGGCTTTCATTTTGGCATTTGTATTTCCGGGCCAAGCCACTTGTTGTTGTCAATAATTATGCGGTAGCAGCAGCAGAAAAAAGGCTGTTGGTTGTCCCGCAGCAGCCTAGATGATGGTCTCTGCCCCACAGGGCGTTCAGCTTTTGTTTGCATGCGTGTGGGGCCGGGAGGTGGTGGTGTGAGGCAGGCTGATGGCTGGTAAAGGGCAGCAAAGCGCCTTCATGTGTTTTTTCAGCTGACGTGCAGAAACTTGCTGGGGACCGGGTGAAGGATTTTTACTTTAAACTTCAAATGAGGGAAGGAAAGATAGGGAAGTAGATACAAATGACAATGGGCATCGCTGAAGGCATAGTTTACCAGGAGGTTTTTAAATGGGCGTGTTATGGCCCAAAAGCAAGTCAGTGAAATTAACTTCAGTTTTTAATGAATTCCAGAAAGTTTGATTCTAAATGTGAGTGAAAGGCCATCAGAAAAACAAGAGCTTCTTCCAATTGATTTGCCCATTCTTAATTTTCATTGAAGTGCGTTAATCTTAAAGGCTTGTTTTTTGAAAAGTATATTTACTTTTTTATGGTAGACGTCACATAAATGTGATTAAGTTAGTAAGTACTAAAGCATAACACCAGAGATATATTAAAAAGCTAATTGAAGAAAGTCAGCAAAAGCAGATGTTAAAGCACTAACAACATAAGAGCATCTAGTTGTAAGGATAATTTTGTTTTTGTAACCTGTTGGATTATGAAGATTGGCTGTGAGGGAGGGAATATCGTTTATGGATGGGATCCCACACAATTGCAGGAATTCAGAATAACTTGTCCGTCATGATTGCAAGACATTTTCTTGGACTCCTACTGTAGGAAGTGATAATTACTTTTAATTGATTGTCTCCTTACTCTTTCTACTAATCAATCAATAAATCAATCGTGTTGATAAATTTGAATTATCTAGCTGTTTTTCTTAAGTGCTGTTCCCTTAATTATGAGCACAGTTATTCAACATTGTTGCTGTGATTAGAGTGTAAATACAGTAGAGAACAGAGTGCTTTTAGGAGTAAAATGAAACTTGTTAATAGACTTTGCCATTTCATAAGCAATAAAAATTCAGTTTGGTGGTGAAGGACCTCGTAAGTGAGATCCTTATTCTCTCCTTTATTTGGCCACAGAAATCTGTGAAAATGCTGAGAATTCTGCAAAGGGCAGAATCATCATTTTAAAAAATGATGCTTTGTGATTCACTGGTGTTCCTTAAAATAAAATGTGTTAAGCCTGTCCACAAGAATGAAAGATCTGAAAGGCGGAAGTGAGAAATGTATTCTAGTCGTGTAAAGAGATTATCGGTCACCTACAACAACACTAATTTAATGGATAATTGGTAAATAAAGATCTGTATAAATTGCAGTTCCCCCCTCCCTTCCCAAGGCTTTACAGAAGCACGAGTGATATTTGGAAAGGAAATAGCTCTTGTGTTTTGTCTATTAATAAGCCTCTTAAACAGCTGGGTTTGGGGCAAGGCTGTTTCGTACCACTTTGGGAGGGCAGAGTCCCTGTGATGCTGCTGAGGGTCTCCTCTGTATAAGCCAACCTTCAGGTCCACCAGGGAGCCAGGCCTTCTGGGGACCAGAGCGACATGTACCATGCTCTGCCACGTCCCCTTCAAAACTCGTGGTCTGCTGTAAATCTTTAACAAATCTTTAACAAGGAGCCTTGACTAACTGATGGAGGAATCTTCTACAGTGTTCCTCCGTCCGCCTGTGCTGGCAGTGCCGACATCCTGGGAGTCCCATCTCTGCCTTTGCAGCCACCAGCACCGCTGCTGCCCTGACCCAGGTAGCAGCCAGCAGCAATCCGCAGAGCAGAGTGCTGGAACTGACCTACCTGATCCTGCACCTGGCGTGGGAACCGTACCCGCAGCAAAGCCTGAAGCAAGCATCCCTCCATGCAGGGGTTTGGGAGGATGCAGAGGTGGCCAACAGCCACCCACAGCCCTTCTCGCATCCCAGATCACAGGTTTGAAGCTGGATGTTTACCTAATATTTGGGCAAACGTTGGAAGTCAGTGCTCTGGTGTTATCTTGCAGGATGTTTTAGAAGGATGCTGAAAGCTCATACGCATGTAGTAGCAGCAAGCTTTTAACCTGCCAGCCCTTAGATGGTGGTAACAACGCAGTCTCAGCCCTTTAGGAAGCACATGAACAAGGATGAATGAAGTATTCCCCTGTACAGCAGAAGACAGTTTAAATAGATTAGGCTGTGGCATAGCACTTAAGTTTATCAGGCATTTAGTGTTTAGGATGTACAATACAACCGTATGTGACTTGCCAACTATCTGGTCTTCCCCCACTGTTTCTGGTTTGGCAGCGATGTGGTTTTTCACCCTGTTGCAATGCTGACTGCCAAGGAGACATGGCCAGCTTTCTGCTTCCTGTCTTCCTCTTTGTCCTGGCTTGGCCTGCACTCTGCCTGCCAAGTCACAGATGCCAAAAGCTTATACAAAAAGGTCAAACAACTAAAGCTTGAAATCACCTATGCCAACATTTGTATTTTCTTTCTATTCTTCTGTGTTCGGCTAAATGGAAAGTACACAGCACATAGCTGGGACAGGAATACAGAGAAATTTTTGACAATAGGAGTTTATGGATTGCAGTTTTGCAAACTGCTCTGAGAGGCAGTCAACACTGAACGTTCTAGGAGGAATTCAGAGTGAAGCTCAGTGAAATGCGAAGTGCTAAAGGTATATAATTAATAAACTTGTTGTTTTTGTGGATTTATCCCTCTCCCCTCCCCCACCCAGTCTGTTTTTGCTTTACTCCTGTGGTTTCACTGTATTTGGGAGTCTAGCTCCTCTGGAGTTTAGTACTACGCTTCTTTGCAGTTGTATCTGCAGCTACATTAATATCTGTGACCCTGTTGTAACTACTAAGAAAATTAAGCCTAAGGTAATATTTATAACTGGGAAGTTCTAATAAGAAGCATATAGCTGTTCAGAACCTAAACTTCACCAACATAAATCTGAAAATTCCTGAACTGAAAGGATTTTGTACATTTTTTCCCCCAGGCTAAATTTGTTCACCCGATTTTGGTTCAGCTTCCTTTCGCCTTGTGAAGCTGAAGCAGGAAAACATATCTACCACTTCTATTTCTGTAATGTTTTTTGTCATGACTGTGATATTCACTTAATGCTTTAATCTCCTGGTTTTTAACTAAACACTAAGGATGATAATAGTAGCCATAAATGCAGCATGACCGTTGGCCATGAGTTGTAAAATTGCATGATTGTAGTGGAAGCCTTCTGTTCAGATGATTCATCAAAGCCCAGGTTGCAAAGCACTGCTTCGTACTTCAGTCAGTCTTCAAAAGAGACTTCACTTTATTCATCATCTGCTCAGCCTCTCACCTACCTTGTACACCTTTAATGAGAGGGTGTTTAACAGCAACAAGCAAGAGAAAAAGGAGAAAGATTCTTTCAGCAACAGGCCCCTTCGTAATAAGCAGCATTTGATTGTCTGTCTTACTCAGTTGAGCAAGAAACCTGTATGGTTCTTGGTTTTAGTTTGTTTAACCACAAGTATTTTCCTGGACACTGAAAAGGCTGCAGGGTTGAGGAATATTCCCAGGCATATGATGGTGGCAGGAGGAAAGTAGAGGGAGATTGCAAAGAGAAGGTAGGGAAAAGAATTTGTTGTTGGTTGTTTTGTTCATTCATACAGGTGGTTACAAGTTATCGTACAGTAAATCTTTAACAATTTCATATACAGTATAATTCCTAAAGTTAATTATAGACCTAGACCTTGGGTAAAAGGGCTGCCAATGTCATTAATGGAATAATAGTGTGCTTCCTAGAGTCAAACACTGCTTGTGGACAACTGCTTCCAACTCCACACACACAAAGACACATATTCTGAATTCATTGCATACCAGGGAGTAATTTGCTCACATGTATGCCCTCTGCTCTTAGTAACGCAACAGAAGAATCCTCTGTAAGTGTGGATGGCAATTGTTATTGTTGTCTGTTCTGAAGGTGTGTTGTCTGTCTCCGTCCTTCCAGCTGTGCTTTGCTGGGTTGTGATTTACATGCCGCTAACTATATTTGCCCCCTAAGCAGAGAGCATCAGTAGTGGTGAAGGAGCTGGGTAGTCATGCAGCCTTGTTTCTTTGTTCATCAGTGTTTTGGATGTTCTTCAGTGCCAGGGTGGGGAGAGTAGTTTTCTCAGGTAGCTGAAAGTGAAATGTCACTGCAGAGTTTTCACAGAGCTTGATTTTGTGGAGTATTTCAGGAAGCTTTCTCCTGGGAATGCCTGAAATCAGCAAGATTATCTTGATTGCTGCTGTTGATTTTGTGACCTTAAAATTGACATCTGCACTACAGAAGGAAGGACAGTGGGTATGCTTATGTGTGAAAAAGAACAAAATTCAATTTTGAATATTGCTCCTTGCAGGCCATCAACTGTGAATTTATTGTTAGCAAGGACTGAACATAGGTAGTCATTCTATCCACAGGTCTTCAGGCTGTACAGGTTGGTAAAATCAGACTGCAGTCCCTGTAAGCAGGAGATGGTCTTTCCTAAGAGGCACAAACTTCATTTTTACAGATTTTAAGAGAGTAAGGAGTTTGTAATTTGGGCTAAGAATTTATCTTGACTTTCCAATGACTTAAACCATTCTAGTCTTGTCTTGGTCATGAGTCTGCAAACGACGTTGAGCGAACGTATTTCAGCAGCCCGTGAGAACACTTGAATGAAGTATGGAAACGTAGGAAAAAGTATTTTTTAACATGTAGTCCAGGTGCATCATTTTACTGTGGTTGTCCTCTACTAATCTCATGGAGAGATACGGACCAGGGGATTTGTCTTGCTCTGCCTCGAAATCACTGCACTTCTTTTTAATGACTCATTACTTAATAAATGTTATTTCCTATCATGTGATTTTTATTACATATGTTTAGCCGAGTCTTTTTTTTTTTAAATTCTGTAGCATACTGATTACATTTTTTTCATTTGCCGATTATTAAATGGACTTATGCTAATAAATTTAGGAAGGCAGCTATAATTTTGGTGCTGATATATGCCTTTGCTCAGAGATCCTCATGTGGTTGCCTATGATCTACATGAACTTAATGTTTGGCTGTGGCGTATAGTTTGAAATGGTATAGGTGAGAGCTGTGCAGAGATACCCAAACTTTCTGTGACTGAGCCAACTTGTGTATGGGAAACAGTGTAGGCTTGCAAGCTTGACAGTCTTCCTAGATTCATGTTTTCTAGGCTGTCTCCCATATACATACACATACTGTCTAACAAACTGTGGTAACCTGCAGACTAAACTTTGTATAAAGCTTTAGTTTTATTCTTATTGTCATGGCAATCTGTCTTCATGTGCTGTTTCCAACTCCTGAATACTTACATCATGCTGTTATCAATAGCTATGCATATGGAAGTGATTTGGTTGTTCATTTGATTAAAATAGAAGAAAGGGGCCATACAGTAATGCTAGTGTTTCCTGGGGGGACATTTTAAACTTAGAGCAGACAAACTGGCTTGATACGGAGTGTGTTTTAGCACGAACTTAATTTTGAACACTTGTGTATGTAGGAAGGCTAATGCCAGAATCACTTTGGAAAAATTGGCTAAAAAATGTGCTGGCATATTCTTGGTTTCTGGTAGTTGCTTTGCTGCTGGTGGAACCCTGTTGCCAGCCCTGACGTTGCCTCTATCTGCTTCGGGCACGTTCACACACCCTTGTTCTGTTCCCATGTGTGGAAACGCATTGGTGCCAGTGAACAGAAGAGCATCATGTGAAAAGTGTACATTGCTGTGGCACAGCTTCAGGTTGGAGAGAGTTTGGGAAAAGCTTGGGGCATGCTGACGAGCAGGCTTCTGAATTTTGCTGCATCCTGGGATCAGTGCCTTTTTTTTTTTCTTTTTTCTTTTTTTTTTTTGGTGTTGGTTTTCTTAGTTTGTTTTCTGCAACTGTGAGGTGTGACTAGTGGGCCCTCCGCAACGCTTGCCTGTCAGTCACACCCACAAGGGTGGAGAAACACAGCCCTAGGCCAAGGTGAATTTCATGAGAGAATTGGATTTTCTCATGTTCTTGCCGTTACTGGTATCATACCGTTGTCCTGAAAAGACTCTATTGTTGTTCGCGTTTCACTTTTAAGTAGGCATTAAAGGGATACTGTTTGTTATTCAGATGTACAGCATCGCCTGGAAAACTGCTTGAAAACATAAAAGCATTTTTGGGTCTTTGGAGGTTGGCTTGCTATAACTGTTCATAAGGGTAAAGATTATTGTCTAACTAGCCAATTGGTCTTACTTGCATGTCAATGCAAATTTTAGCAACTGCGTGGAAACCTGAACTACTGAAAGATAGGCTGCTCTGAATGAAGTCAAGTCTTGACACTGCACACTTTTCCAAATTCACATTAAGTTGCTCAAGCAGCACAGGAAGATTGACTTTGCGCTGCTCTGAAGTGTTGGCAGCAACCACAATGAAAGGAGGCTGCACTAGAAAGGGAGCTGTAAGAATGTTTCTTCAGAAGAGCACAAGGTGTGTGTGTATCTGTGGAGGGAAGGGAGGGACAGGCAGAAGGGAGGACAGTAAGGCAAATAATCTGAGAAGTTCTCAGGTTTCCATTAAAGATTGTCATCTGCTTGAAATCAGCTGTAAAAGGGTCTGCCGTACTTACAGTTCGTACACCCAAACTCTTGTGCAGTGTACTGTGTCTCATCTAACTCCTTCAGGTCAAGTGAGTTTAAACCATTTGTCCAGGAAAAATACAGCACAGAGCTGACAAAGTGCTCGAATACATGTAAGAAGTTAAACTGAATCTTGAACCTGCTATGCAGGAGCGCAAGGGGGAAAAGGATCAGTGTTGTTCCCAGAAGGACAGTGCAAGTATTAAGCTGCTATTTTTTGCTATAAAGTTTTTAGAAAAATCTGAAATATTTCTGTAAGGAATGCTGTTGTGAAGGTGCTGTTGTTCACATTTATTCCTGTTCTTTCAGTAATGCACAAGCGAGCTAACATGTTTAATGCATTAAACTTTCCCCTCTACAAATTCCCGAATGTTGGTCTGTAAGTAAGACAAACCTGAAGCTATATGCGTTTACAATTTCAGCACACACACGCACAGATACATGAATATATAAACTTACTAAAATGGAAAGAGTGTTTGGATTTTTATCTTACATCTTAAATCAGCAGAAGGTTATTTTTTAAGTAAAAAAGAACCTTTAATAAGAATGTAATTCTTGCCGTTATAGTAGACCTGTTGAATGTCTAACATTACTCATTCTGGCTTCATGTCTTGAAGCTGTTGGGTGGTGCACCCCCTTTTGCTCTCTGCCACAAACTGAAACTTGAGTTTCTGTTGTATTTTCAGTAAACTTGTACAAGGTTTTTTAACTCCAAGGACTTTTTTTTGTAGCTGCAGACCAAATTGGACTTGATAGATTTCTCAAGGTCCTGCTGTGGTGGAACAGTGGTAAGAAAATAAGCCTTAGAAACTCTGGATGTTTAAATAATGTTGAAGGCACTGGGAAGTTACTAGTGCGGTAAGAATTTTGGGTTAGTTTGGTTTTTTGTGTGTTTTTTTTTTTTTACTTAATTAACACTCAATTTTTACTCATGCAAATCAAAAAAAGTAGTAAGCAATAAAAACAAAAGTCTTGAATTTGAATCCATATATGTGTTTTTTTAGATAAAAAGTAGTATCCTTTTTCCAAGTGTATAATACCTTGAGCCAGCTTGAGTAAAAAAATTGAAAGACAAAGAGCAAAAGCAGCAATCTTATTTTAAAATAGTGGTTGCAGAACTGTAGCTCGTGTTGTACCTATGGACAAGCTTGTCAGGGAATTTCACCTATGCAGATGATGTTAATACATTAGAAATTAGCAGAAGTGAGGGATATGCTGACATGAAATACACAGTGAAAGCTGCCGAATTACAAAACAGATGCTCCCATGTTATATTAGCCACGAAATGACTTGGAATTTATATTCGAATACAGAATTATTTTGGGAAGGCACAAATCAACATCATCAGATAGGATTTTTTTTTTATAGCTTTTGGCCAATATGACAGCGACGGCAGTACTGTTGCTAATAGGGAGATGGGGCATCTGTGGGCAAAATGTTCTTTAAAATGGCTTTGTTTACAATTTGAAAGACAAGGTTTAACCCAGGATACTTTTTTTCTTTTTTGCTTACAAGCTTCAAAAAAATTCCTTGCTTTTTTTTGCAGAACATCCCTGCCCAAGCCCCAAAACTGGGTTAGTCATACATTTCTATGGGTTAGTCAGCTCTACATTTTAAGTTATCCTGTGATAATAACTTATCATATGATTAGGTACTTCTAAATTTGTCTGCAGTAAAAGGTCAAAGTAGACAAAATCAATGAATTGATCAGAATTATTTTTTGATCACTGTTGCTTCAGTACTGTATGCGTGTCTCTTCTCATTACTTATTTGTTACCACTTTGCACATGCTTCAAAATAAACATGGTGGCTGTGAGCACACATGCAATTCTAGTGAAGTTTATGAACCACTGGTATGAAAAGGTAGGGTGATTTTTCTCAGCTAGTTCTTGTACATTACCTATTTAGTGCCCACTGAGAGATTTAATTTTTCTTTTGTCACTGTTGGTTTTTTTTAATACTATGTGTGTGGGAATATGAACAGACAAAGTGGTGCATATTTTGTCTATGAATTCTTAGATTATAGCAGATGGAATTAAATCCACTTTATAAAGAATACGGTAATATAAACCTACAAATTATGTATATATACTGCCATTTGAGACATTGCTCTCATACACCTGATCTATGATAAAATATATGTTACTGAAGGATACACAGAACTATGGCATTCCTTATGCCCCATTTCTGTTAGATGTAAATAAATATCCCAGTGTTTAAAAATTGCATATAGCATCAACTGGCAGTCTCAAGCTAAGAAATACTCATCAGTGTGTAGGCAGCAGTTGAAAAACAACCAAACCAACCAACTGAAACCAAACCATCACTCTTTTGGGGTCTTTTCTTGGTGTATTCCATATTCTTTATGCTAAAGGTTGTGTTTTACCACCAGCCATAAAGTGGAAATTAATAGAAATGAAAACATAGTTTTGGCAGCATTGTACATTGTAGATCAAATTTAGGAGATCCTTTGGTAAGTGTATTTAGAAACACTGCAATGATGCTCAGGTTTTCAAATCATCAATCCTTTTCCCTCCTGTGTCAGAGAAAACATTAATTTTGTTTTGGGCTCCTAAACACAGTTATACTTACTGACAGAGGTATTACCTCATGCTGTTTGTAGCTGGCTTGAAGAAATACTAAACGCTGCAGTGCTCTAGTCTAATTTTGGAGTTTCCATGATACGTAAACGCCCAGCATTTTAGTTTAATTGCTGTTTATTTCCACCAATTAGTGTATAGTGCAGTGGCATACTTAGTATTTTAGGAGATCTCTGTCTACAGAATAATAGAGAGGCCTCGTGAGCCTCTGCTAATATTTGTAAACTACTTTGTGGGTTCTTTGTCAGGTGATGTTTCAGACTTGTGAAGTCACATATGACTAACTTTCTGAAAGGCTGGAGAATCCAGCTTTTACTGCTGTATGTTTTAGTGGAGGATGCAATGCACTTTGAAGAAAAAATGCAGTCCTCTCCTACAGTATTTGTTGAACTATCCTTTCTTTTGTACTTTTAAACTGTAATTTACCATGAAGTGCCTCATCCGAAGCTCACTGGAACTTCCACTGGTTTTAACAACCTTTGACTGAGACAAAGGTTGAACAAAACTGATTTTTTTTGGTAGCTATGTCATCATTATCCTGTGCCTAAAAATATGTATGGAAATGTGTATTTTATCTCCCTGAACTCTTTTTGCTTTGCTGACCTAAAATGCAACGGAAAATGAAATCCTGACTGCATGGGAGTCGGTGGTGAAATCCACATTGATTTCCATGAAACCAGGATCCACGCAGAGGTTCTTAGGAATATACATTGCATGAAGGTGAGGATCAACCTTTGTCTTTTACAATGTAATGAGGTGGCCAGTTTATTAATTGGCTGAAGGTATTTGCAAGCAAATTCATATTCTCTATATGCAAAAACAAGCTTTTCATTAATGTAACCTGTCATATAATTTCTTTCTTCTTTAAACACCCAAATAAGTCTTTCACTGTGTTCTACCTTTTGCTTTTCATTTTATGAAGAATCTGTAGTAAAAGCCCTTTCTGATACATACCTTAATGTAAAACGTTTCTTGGTCTCCCAGAACAACTTCTGTTTCTGACTATAGCTAGTATCCACAGTGTCTTCCAGATGGATAAAATTAAGCATTCATATCTCATCCTTTCCTACTGAATCCAGCAAATTTTGGAAAGAAACTTCATTCTTTCACATTCATCCACATGTGGCAAGATACCTATGTAAATCTCTTCTTAGCACACATGTAAAAAAAGAACTCAGCTAATATTGTGAAGTATGGGAAACATTTGTTTTAAGCCATGAAAAAATATAACCCTTTTCTTAAGTTAAAAATGTGTGTGCGCGCGTGTGTGTGCATGCATATATATACATATAATGTGTATATATTCCGTGCACAACTTATCTTATAACACAGCTGGGGAAAGTTGTTCAGTTTTCAAAATGAGCAACATACGGTCTTTATAAATTGTATAGGAAATATTTTGAATAAATAAGTGTTGTGATTTATGTTACATAAACAAATAAGGGAATTTAAATTAAAAATATAAATCTCTGCATGGGACAGAAAGCTGAAAAGCTGACTATGCTTATTGCTATTTTGGTTCTGGTAAGTGCTTCTAGGTCCTTGAATTTCTTTCAACTGTATAAAAACTGGATTTACTCCCAGAGCTCCACTTCTTAACTAGGGCAGTTTAAAAACTAAACAAGGGCTGAGTCAGTTAATTAATTTAAATGAGATTACAAGTCAGAAACACATTACGTAATGTTGATTTAATTACCATTTTTTATTTACCTAATTAAAACACTCTGAAGAAAAGTTAACAGTCTCGACAATGGCCGGTTGGGTGACTTGGCAGCAGCAGACCTGGGCTGCTGATAAAAGGGGAGGTGAAGCGGGGGGCCCGCCGTGACCTGTGTGGCTCTGACGCCCTGAACCATCACGTGCCGCCTCGCCGCCAGCCCGCCTGGGTGGCGGCATCACCCCCACCAGCCCGAGCTGGGCGATGCCGCCCTGGCCGCAGACCCCGCCGCAGGGGCTGGGAAGCGTGTCCCGCGAGCACGCGTGGCCTCCGGGCTGAGAGGCGCGGGGTTTCTCCCGGTCGTGCCAGCCGCAGGCGCGCTGTGGGAGGGCGCGGGGGAGTGTGGTGAAAGGGGGTGGCCGATGGCTGAGCGGCTCTTGCCGTGTCCCCACTCCAAAGCAAAGAGGTTCAAACTGCAACAAAAACAGAGCCCAGCTTCTGTCTGGCGGGCTGGCTGCCTCCCAGCCGAAGCACTGCCATGCCTGAGCCCCGAAGGCTTTTGTGAAATGGCAGGCCTGCTTGGGCTAAAAGTTGGGTACCTGCCTGAGCCAGCAGGCAACACCGGTAGATAGCTTAGCGTGCTGGGGCCAGCGGTCAGCTCTCTTCCTCGCCGCCGCTTTCAGGCAGGTGAAGGTGAGGAGGCCGCAGCCTTTCAAGACAGTGAGCACCGGTCAGCGTTACGGTGCCGCGTGGCTCCTGGTGTGGCGCGGGGGTGCTGGCGGAGCCTGCCCGCCCTCCTAGGGTCAGCACGGCCAGCCTCCGGCGTAGCTCCGGCCACTGATCTGGTCTCCCAAGAGGAGTCCCTCCCATGCCTCCGGGGTGCAGACCAATGAAGGGAGCAAAAAGCAGCGGGGATTACTTGCCAAAATGGAGTTTGCACTGAGGAGAAGACGCTTTCTTGAGATTCAAATACACGTCATACCAATAGCAACTAGGACTGCTATTTCTGTGTCAGCTTGAGAGCCTTTGCATATAGATTTCTTTGGTATGCTTGCTTAAATTTGTGGAAGCAAGGTCTGCAAACGGATCAAAGCTAGTGATATGTCTTTGGAAAACTGGTGGATGCCACAGAGCCTCTGCAAGGTGAGCAACAAGCAATCCTTCCTTGCATGGTCAACGAGGTTTGCCAGTGCAGCGTTGTCTGGGAGCCGCTGCCCCATGACTTGCACCTAAGTGTCTAACTTCAGTCCTCTACACTGCCCGTTTACCACCAGCTGTTTGAGCACCAAGCACATTAAAAACTTGCAGGGCTTGTATATTTTTCCAGTGCAATAACATTGTACTAGATAGCAGTCTTGGTAAACGCAGAGGAACTCCGTGCAGAATAAGGATAGCAGAATGACATTTTTAAAAGAAGTTACTGCTTCTGTGATGTGGAGGGTTTCAGTCTGGATGTCATGAATGTGTGTTGGTAACAGAGTATATGCTGTTGGGAAAGATGTGAGGCATTGTCCTGAAAAAAAAGTCTTGGTGTCACGATGAAGTGCTTCTTCCTTGTGTGAACTGTGGTGCATACCATATATATTCAGGGATATAGAATCACAGAATCTTTTAGTTTGGAAAAGACCCCTAAGATCATCAAGTTCAACCATAAACCTAACACTACCAAGTCTGCCACTGAACTATGTCCCTAAGCACCACATCTACATGTTGTTTAAATACCTCCAGGGATGGTGACTCACTTCCCTGGGCAGCCTGTTCCAATGCTTGACAACCCTTTTGGTGAAGAAATATTTTCTAATATCCCATCTAAACCTCTCCTGGTGCAATTTGGGGCCATTTTCTCTGATCCTGTCACTTGTTACTTGGGAGAAGAGACCGACACCCACCTCGCTACAGCCTCCTTTCAGTTAGTTGTAGAGAGCGATAAGGTCTCCCCTGAGCTTTGTTTTCTCCAGACTGAACAACTCCAGTTCCCTCAGACGCTCCTCATAGGACTTCTTCCCTGGCAAAGAATGTGGTGGGTATGAGCATTTTATCATACAAAATCAATTAGCCAAAATTTTCATGGGAAGTATTTCCATTAAATATAGCGGTCTATGGAAATGTGAAAAATAAATCCTCCCTCAAGTTAACGTACTTAAGAAAACAAGGGTGACACTTGCACCAATTCCATTTCCATGTTTATAGCATCATTTCAGCAGATACTTAGCACAATAAAACACTTTCAGCTTATTTATACCATAAGTAAACTGTCGTATCACTAGAGTTGGTGTGCATAATGCTCATAAAATTGTACAATAATCCAGCGTCACCAGATATAGAAATGGTATACAGTGAAAGGCATTGCTTTTGCAAATTGAAATCATTAAAAGTATTTGGGAGGTTTAGCAATCCAATCAGGTGATTTGTGAAGGTAAAATAATGTAGGTAGTAGAAGTTAAGTTTGTAGTAAAATTAAGAAAATAATAATTAATGGTAATGATTTATTTAAATGATGGAATTTTGCTTTATGGAATTTTGCTGATCACATTATTTGCTTTGGAGGTGAGAGAGATATCTTGCTTTTTGGTTGCCATGGATGCTTTCTTACCATGATGATGTTCTGAAAGTCTTTGAAAGATGAAGAGTTGATTTGCAAAGCCTTTTCCCCATGAGGACAGCCCAGCAGTGGAGCTGGAGCCAGGGAGGTTGGACCATCTCCATCCTTGAGGGGTTTCATGCCCTGGCTTCGTAAAGCCTCGCACAGCCGAGTCCTCCCCTTGGACAGGGGCTGGGACTGGAGACCCCCACAGATCCTCACCAGACTGTGGTGTCCTGTGATCCTGTGCTTTTCAGGGGTATAACCATTTGCCTCAAGTTTGTGATGTCAGGTGGCAATGTAATCCTGAAGGATGACAGTCCTACCAGGGAGGTGGTTGTGATTCTTGTTCATGTTGGTGACTGTCAGTTGTCAAGTCAGATGTCGTACAGGTATGTGAAGGCTTGAACAGCACCATACTGATACTTACATGGTGCCACATCTCTCTGGTCCTTTACCCTCCTCCATACCCAAATCATGGACTGTCAAAGAACAAGGGTATGTTTACATGCTGGTGAATGATTAAATTAGTGTCTGTCAGCTGAGATTAACTGAGTGCAAAGGCTGTCTCCTAGCCTGTGGCAAATGAAAAGTGAAATGTCTTCATTGAGACCCCTGAGGAAATTTATTTGGTTAGTATGACACTTGTGGAGAAGCTGCTTTTTTCTAAGACATGGCTCAAGAAAGTATTTTTTCTTTTTACAGATTCTGCCTCTGTTTTCAAGGCCTTCGGTGTTAATGTTTAATGTAAAATTCCTTGTACAGTATGGAGCATAAGGGAGATATAGCATAACTTACTTTTCAAAGACAGTATCCTGTCTTATCAGCTGAAAAATGAAAGATTAGACTAGTGAGGTGAGCAATACTAAAAATCCCTCAGGAAGCTGGTGAACAGTAGTGTGACTTTCTTGGCTTTGCTGGGGTGTGCATCCTTCCTGCTGCTGCTTGTCGAAGACAAGGTGGTGCAGAGGCAGAGAGCAACTTGTCCCTCACTGGATGGCAAACCATTGGCTTTTTTTTTCCCCCTCTGCCTTATGAAACCATGTATCATGGCATCACCTTTCTCCTAGTGTACGACAGGGGAAATGGTGGGTTTTTTCCCACCAGCAGCAGGTCCCAACAGTCAGTTTTACTTAACCCTGACTGCAGAGAGAGTTGCCTGCACTCACAGATACTCATTGGGATTGACCCCTAGAAATGAAAACATTGGAAACAATTCAGTATAAAATATACCAGCTTCTTTGCTCATCCTTTCATACCGTCTTTTAAAAGAAAGAATAATTTGAGATAAAGAGCTTAAATGTCCTGTTGGTAGCCATGCTGAATCATGATAAATACATAAAGTATATCAGGGTTACATGGATATCTACTAGATAAGAGTAAATGCTGTCTCGAACCATTCTCTTATAAACTGTTCATCCAGTAACTTACTAAGACATCAACTGCTGACTGTTGGAGCAGTCAGCACCAAGAAGAGCAGAGCAGAAGATATGCTCCCCGTAGTTGTGAGGCGCATATGAAAGCCATTCTGTGGAAATGGTATGTGTAGGTGAGCTTTTGCTCTGTAGCAAATAAGGATGAGTACTTCTGAGATCTGTGTGGAAGAATTTTTTCAAGAAAAGCACATTGACAATGAAATTTCTGAAGGAGGTTTTTAAAACAAACACATAAACAAACAAAAAAAAAAAACCCAAAGAAAAAAAATAAAGTAGGGGAACTTACAGTTGGGAGCTACCTAAATGACAATGTTGAAAATCTCCGTTTCATCCCATTTACATGATGGGGTTTTGTTTACTGCTAGCTCTGTAGCTTTGCTTACAACTTCTAGCTTAGGAAGTATTTTTTTTTAAATGTGCACAGAATTATTTGGTGGGAAAATTGAATGCAAAGCCAGCTAGACAGACAATGAGTCTGGTTTATGTCTTTCTCCCTCACACTGGAAGAAAAGCCTGCAATTTTTAAACCCAGGGCTCATGTTGTTAATGAATGATCTTGTGCAGATGAGGACAAAGAAAGATTTAAAGTGTCTTAACATGTCTTTTGCTTCCTTAGTTTCTGTGGCTTTCCAAAAATGCCTCTTACTCCCTTTTTTAGAAGAGCATTGCTCCAGTGCCTCTTTTCATTCAATGTTCTGCTTATAAATTAAGTTATTAATACGATTTATTCTTATAACGATCATGGTTCTCTTGAATTTTACAAGGCTGTTTGCATCCAATCAAATCAAGAGAGTGCTTTATAATTACTGACAGTGGTAGGAGAATTGGATTGTCACAGGCCATCTCAAGTCTGTGTCTTTCATCCTGAGAATGAGATGCTTCTGCGTTCTTTATGTGCTGAGTTACATAGGTTGATACTCTCATACAGAATACAGTTCTTTGCTTTCTCAACTGCTTTAAGTGAAGTGTTAGATGAGTTGCATCTCACATTCAACTTACAATAATTCTTTGCTTTCTCAAGACGATTGACACCCTGCTGGTGAATATATTAGTAGCATCTACTGCTCAAAACATTGTGTGAGAATCAATCTGTAAAAATCATGATTGATAAGTAGTTAACATAAAACAAAGCTAAGTCTGACTGGCAAATTATAATAACTAGCCAGCTGCTTATCCCTATAACTGGAAAATTCTTTGCTAACTTTATCTGAGTCT
Source organism: Phaethon aethereus (assembly GCF_964289735.1). Lineage (NCBI taxonomy): Eukaryota > Metazoa > Chordata > Aves > Phaethontiformes > Phaethontidae > Phaethon > Phaethon aethereus. Next base: position 36,933,124 of record NC_138577.1, on the reverse strand, counting down.
GACTACCATTAATCTTTAAATGCTGGATCCAGAAAGTGGCCATGCTGACAATGAGAAAGTAGGAGTAAAGACAAATTGCTGTACAAGAGCTAAAAATATTCTTCACTTTGTGCATCTTTTTAGTGAATTTTAATAGGAGAAAACTTCAAAGGCTATTTTCTGGTAGGCCTCTTTAATCTAGTTTCAAATCTCTCTGTTCCCCAAACTACATTGTCCAAGCTTTATTGGGCGCATCTGCTACCAGATTGACACTTAATTTAGCCACACATCTGCAGTAGTTTTACACTCAGACCAATGCTGTGTGAAATTAATCTTCTATGATAATTTAAATAATAATATGTATGGTTTGCAGAAGCAGAGAATGCCTATTAGAAGGGTGAACCTTCCTGTTGCAACACAGGATAAAGGACGTTTGTCCCTAGAAAGGTCCATATGCAGAGAATCATCATATTTTCAGCATTTCTTGTAGCTGATTGAGTTTTCAAATTAACTTGATTCGATTTTTTAAAGGGATGTGCTGTATCTTATCATGAAAAGAAACAGGCATACTGAATGGCTACATATTGTGCTGTATGGTGGGACTCTTAAGAGTATCCAAGAGCCCAAACCATGAGAATCTGACTGGCAGGCCTGTCCTTCATTCTTTCCTACCCAGGGCTGAAGCAGACAGAGGAAATTTCACGTGCAATTTGCTATCCAATGTGTATTTTATTGTGTGCAAGAGTGATTTAATTCAGTACTCGAAAATGTAGTTGTGTTTTTAATACCATCGGAACTAGGTTTCACACATGCTTTGGTCTTCCGGCACTCGGGTAGATCCCCAGATGCTTGTCTTCTGTGACAACTGTCATTCAGAAGAATAGTAGAACTTGAACTGTGAAATGGATTTCCATCTCAGATAATATCTTCTGTAGAATCAAGCTTGTATGAAATTGCTTGAGAGACATGTGTGTCAAGCCGTGTTTGCTAAGCTATGTAACAGATGGTAACAGTTTTCAGTGAATTTCTTGGAGCAGGGGGAGGGAATCTTTAATTCTAGGTCGAGGGCTACATTGGCTTTAAGAAGAACTGATAGGGATTGAAGGACAAGTGTTTGTTGATAATGTACTTTTCTCCTTTTCTATCTTTTTTTATTTAATTTGGACACTGTAAGCAGCAATGCATTCAGGAACTCTGACTTCCCTCTTTTGGTGGTCCTATGCTACTAACAAGCAGTGCTACATTTAAAAAAAATGGTTAGTTTTTATTCAGACTGTAATAACTGCTCCAGTTTAGATACCTATATACAGAACAAATAGTTGTGCTTCATTTGATTTCTTATTCTCTTTGCACAGGAGAGTCTGTCACATCTTACTTTGTTAATAACAATTTCTTGCAGTGGAGGAGTGTTTTGTTATATTATTGGTGTGAGAATACAGCAAAAAGTAGATAGGTTTAAAAACAACTGCTTTATGAATAAAGATATTATTTAGTGTGTTATCATCAAATTGCAATGTCCTCTTGATTCATTAGGTGCATGTGTTATGAAAAGAACACTCTTTGAAGTCTCTAGGGTTTGGGCTTTGTTGGTTTTTATGTTACATTATCTTTATTTCACAAAAGCAATTCTCACAGACTAGGAACACAAAGCCTGTATTGTATTAAAATGGACAGTCGTATCTTCTATGGTCCTAAGTCTATAGAAGCAGTGTAGGCCTTTGTGCTTTAAGGAAAGGGTAAAGAAATAGGACTCATCACTGAAAACACCATTAGTTGCCTGATCCAGGTCATTGCCCGAGAAAAAACTACCTCTGCTTTGCTGATTATGCAATATTATATTTGGGAGATGGAGTAAAAGGGAGTGAAAAGGTACTCTTGCAGATGTATTTACAACTTGACTATTTACCTGAATGAATCTCTTGTCCTTATTCAGTGATCTATGAGTTCCTCTTATTAGGATCATTGCGTCTTTCACAATGTTTCTGCTTCTTCATGAAACGGGTTACCTATAGTGTGTTTGTTCAATAATGCCTTCATGTAGAAAGTCAGGGAAATGACCTTTAAAGAACAAACTTAAGTATTAGTTGAATACTGAAGGAGGGTATTAAAAGGTTGTGAGATGCTTTCAAAACAAATTATTAAGACATTTCTTTCATTTCTTTATAGATTCTGGACAACCAGGAAGTCCAAGCCACAATGATCCTGCCAAGAATCCACCAGGTAAATATAAGTTCCAGAACATGTGCATCTAACATTGTTTGAGAACAAAGATACTACTGTTAATAGTTAAAGAGAGCATAATTGGTCAGCAACCTGTTTTGCACAGGTAAGTACATATAATCAGAAGAAACTGTGATTATTTTAGTTCTTTTAAACTGGCAATGTCTCAATTGTAGTTTCATCAACATTTATTTAATCTAAGGAATTTTTCCTGCAGTTCATGGCTTGTAGAATTTTGTAAGTGGGGATGGGCAGAAGAGTAAGGAGGCAAGAGCCCAAATAACTTTACTTTTATAAAAGTTTTCAAATGCTACAATTATTCTTTTATCTCAGACAAAACACAGTTGACCTACCATTAAAGTCTGTGACCTGATATACCAGTTTCTTTACTTCTATTTTATACATGCATTATAACTTGCAACCATGTTCATTTTTTATATTTTTCATATCAGCTCAGAGCAGTTTTTGAAGATGTTGTTCATGGGTCATGCTAGTGACATTTGGAATTTTTTTCCGAGAGATGTCAGTGTAAACGGTCCTTTCAAAGAGTCTCTAAAAATGATAATTCAAGACAAAATCAAACCCAGACTTTTCCATTCCATACTGTTTAGACCAAAGTTTCTTTGTATTTTCATAAATTTCCCCTTCTATTCAATTGGGCTGTGCTAGCAAATCTTGCAAATCTTTGTGGCTTTATGACTTTTATTGGAGTAAGACAAACAAGTATGTTTTGACAGACACACTGTCGCTTCTTAATGAACAAGGAGCGACTCCTGCCACCACCATCATGCTATATCTTCTCATTTCTGTTCTCAGAAGAAGTCTCTATCTGAAATAAGCTGTGACTAACTCTGTTTGCTCTATTTCTAAATGCAAAATGAACCACACTCTAACCAAGAAGTAATTCTGTGATGCTGGGCTGTTACAAATACATGAATATTTTCTGGATCTGTCCAAACATTAGGAGAAACAGCCTGGGTTATCGCTGTACAGTTTTGTACTATGCATATGATCAAAGTATTCTCTACATGTGGTAGAATATGTCCTGTGTGTTGCATGTGAATACCTGAAAGTGAGACAACCATCACAGATAGTTCTACAAAAAGCCATATTCCTGTAATATAAAACCCAGAAACATATACTGGAAGATTTCAGATATATTTTAGACATAGGAGGTCAGAACAAATCAAATAATGTGTTAAGCTGTGATTTTTGAATGTGATTTTTTTTTTTTTTGCAAGGGACGATGCAGGATTGAAATCACTTTTGGCTAGAGACTTCAATGCTGTTTCTCTCCAAACTGTGTGGGATGTTATGAGTAGGCTTTTATTTCTCTATTAAATACATGATATAAATTATGTAGGATAGTGATTTAAAAACCCAAACCAGCAAATTTACCCCTAAAACAAGCCTGAAAAATTTTCTCACAGATAATCACAGTTTTGTAAAATGTGGAGCATTTAGTTGTAGAGCATTTAGTTTTGTTTTAGAATATCTCTATGAGTGCAAGAAAAGCCAAATGTATTGCCCTTTGTAATTTTGAAGGATCCTTTGTAGCCTCTGGGTTTGGGCACATGAAGGCAGGGTCTGGAAACTCACCTTCAACACGTTTTAAAATTCTGTTTTTAAAGTAGCGTTTAGCATTTGGACTAGGAAGGTAGAAGGACATATGTCACTAGCGAGGATCACATCTTCTAGTGAGTTAAGCCTCACCAACACTCAGTCTCCACTGCAGGCTACTGCAGCAAGGAGTAATCTTGCTGCTAGCAACAAAGCCCTGGGGAGGGCAGCAGTTGAGCTATATGGGCTTTCTTTTGGCAGCCTTGTGGGGCAAGACCAGATGCCCAATGTCTGACAAACTCCAGTGTCCCAGAAGGTACAGGGAGATAGAGGACAGAAAAATCTGTTGCTGGTTTCATCATGAAACTTTCTGCTTGAAATCTGAGCGTAAGACTTTCTCGTGCTTTGTAGTAACTGCTGGCAGTATTATTCCTTTTATCTGCTGCCAAGTGGGATCAGAAAGTGGAATGTGTGCCTTGGTTCCCTTGAACCCCTTCATTTAAGCAGAGAGACAGGCATAATTGAATGTCAACTGTCTATTTGAGGATACATGAACTTCTATCATCATTCAACTTCCCTGTGTGATACTGTCTTGGGGTTAAGCTGGCAGGGAGAAAGCGTTGAGGTTTGTGGGGCTGCAGAATACAGGACTTCTGGACTGTGCAGGAGAATGAGAGGGAGTTGCACTCCATTCAGCTTGTCTGGGAAAAGGACTGCTGTCTTGTTCTTTCTTGTTAAACTTCATATGAGTCTTTATTATTAGAACCAGGCAGTCACTTCTGTCAGAGCCCCAGAGGATATCCACTCTGAGGTTTGTTTTCAGTCCCAGGCCGGGAGCACGTGGACTGGCAGTGCCAGGAGGGTTTGTTCTTCTATCATGTTTTGGTCTGATGCCTGTATGTCAAGGAGCCAGGGTGTTGGCAAGGGATAGGTGCTGTTAGTTTTTGGATGCCACTACCTTCACAAAGACATTGCCAAGGAAGAGGAGGTTGGAAACTGAGTGGTAGTTGGCGAGGCTGCTGGTGTTAAAAGTGGGTTTTTCTAGGTTTGGCTAGACTCTTGCATTCTTTAGGGTGTCTGGTAATTTGCTGTCTTAACCATGGAGGGAGGGTAATGTCACTTGCCAAACAAAAGAACATTAAGAGCACTTGCTGGAATTCTTTACAATACAGTCCTAAAAATACACTGCATACTTTGATAGCACAATAGAGTATTAAGATGGTGTAGCTTGTGGTGAAAGTGGTATATAGCTTTTGTAGCAAGATCCAGGGATATCCTCCTCTAAGTTTTATTTTTCAATAACTTTCATCTGGTATATCTCTAAAGAATGAAACTTGCTTTTCTAAGAGCTGGATTGTAAAGGTCACTTCTCTGCAGGGATTGTTAAGTATGTTCCAGACAGATAGATGAGCTGAACTGAACATGAACTGAGAGGGGAGAAGAATTTGAACACTGCTGTTGTCCACATCAGTCATCAAGTTCCTGGAATCTAAAAGTTTATGTTATGCTAGCACAGTGCTAACTATTAAAAGTTTACATGGTTTCAAAGAGAGAATGAACATGTCTGTGGATCCATTGAGGGTGATTAAACAGATAGAGCCACCCCTGGATTAATAAGTTTTAAAAATGAAAATACTTGGAGCCTTGGACACTATCAGTCAAAAAAAACCCCAAATACTTTAGGCCTGCTCTGTTTCTTACTATCCTACTGGGCATCTGCTCAGGGCCACTGCTAAAAGCAGGCTGTTGAGAGAGACCTAGTTTGGCGGTTTCAGTGTAATGCTGTATTATTTGCTCCCTGTAAGTCCCATAGGTCTTTAATATAGCTTAAGAAAATCTAAAAAAATGAGCCTTCCTTAAGGAAGGTTTGAAATACCTGTCTTGAAATACCTGCAAAGATGTCGGAGGGTATGTACTGAAGACAGAGGGAATGATCTTTCCGTAAGTTCATCTGTTAGGCATAAGAAAATTATGAGGGTGAGTAAAAAGAGAAAAACATCTAGAACTACTAGTAAGCTATGATATTGACACCAGCCGTAACAATTTGGTCTCCAGTGATACAATCCTTACTAGCCACTACTTCTAGTGGAGGACTTTCTGGTTTTTGTTCTGTTTTATTTTCCTTTCCCTTACTAACTGCCTGCTGGACACAACTGTTTGACATTAATAAGGTTACTTGCTACCTGCCATTGGTGTGAGGTTGCTGCTTGGCATACTTGATTTATTTATACAACAGCATTGGCACTGCTCTATCCAGTTGTTGCCATGTTGCTCAAATCTTTGAACACAGCCTTTTTAAACTGCTAAAGTAAGAGTAAGAAGTAGCAATACTGATAGAATAAAATGCTATCTTGATATAACAGTAAGATAGGATAGACTGCTGGATAAAATTTGAGGAATCAAGAGAATTGGAAAACGGAGAGAGTGGATACCAGTTCCTACTGGTGCTTCATGTCCTTCATCTTTTGTCTTCTAGATGGAGCTGGGAGGGGAATAGTCTCTTCTTGTACAGGTCCCTTCAAGATTTCAGAGCTGTTCTTGTCCAGCATCGGGGAATACAAAAAGTAATTTTTCAGAAGGTTCAAAGGAAACCTAACTTTCCTGACACAGACAGTTATGAACCATATTGGTGAGGGAAGACAAGTGTGTTCAGATTTTTGCTTTTATCCACGCAGTTGAATTCAGAGATTATTAGAGCTATGTTTCCTAGCAAGTGGGACCTGCTAGTGTTTATTTTCCCCCCCCAATAGCATTTACTCCACTTTATCTGGTCTGAGGAATATTTTCATATAAATTTTGCAGATTCTATAACGTCAGTCAGGGCTGAAGGAGGAATGCAGATCACTCAGGTTTGAGCCTGTGTGCTGATGCATATTACAATATTTATATGGGGTGACACACTTTTAGACAGAGAGATTGAGAAACTATCTCTCCGCCTTTCATTCCTCCCCACTGTTTCCCTTCTTTTCTCCTCCACAGTAACACATGATATGTTGTCAGGGAATGCATCTAGTGATAAGGTCCTTAATCTGAATGAGGCATAGGTATGTGAATCCCCAGTCCCAGCCTGGAGCTGGTTTTCCCCTTCTATTTTCACCAGAAATTGTATTCTGGGAGTGATTTCCAAAGAAGACCTGAGTGAAATCACCATCTATTGAATTTTTTTTTCTAATTAAAGAAGGTGTTGCCAAAAAGCTTGAAACCAGCCTCACCTATCTCTCAATATGCAAATCTCTCTTGCAGCTGTAGAGCCCCAAAGGCTTTTTTGTGCTTTCATATGGGCTAGCAGCCATAGGGATAACATTCCTTTTGGATCAATCCCTAAAAAATGTGCAATAAATTTGCCTATATATGACTGTCTTAGATAGGAAGTATTTCAGTTTTAAGTTTTAGAATGTATAGTTTCAGAAATAACCTCTGAGGAGTAATGTGGTCTCAACCTTTGCTCTCTTTCGGAAATGCAATAAGCAAATGTCTTTGAGTTTTGAATGACTCAGAACACAGATGGTTTCATTATTTTACTGTATTGCAAGTTACCATCTTGTGGATGGGGAAATAGCCCACTAATTAATAGGAGTAGAAGACATATTCGCTGGCCTCATCATTGTAAGCAGCTTTTCTTGTGGAAGCAATGATGCCATAGTAGCAGTTTGGGGATTCAGACAGAATTGTATTTAAACAAACATATATTCACCTCGCTTTTTCAGCAGGGGAGTGGATATCTGAAATGCTTGCTGTTTCCCATATGCCTGCAGCCATGCCATTTCAGATAGTGATCTTCAAATAAAACAGGGTTGGGTTTGGTCAGGGCTTGATTTTCTGTGGGATTCTCCCTTTCCCAAATGCTCTGTGAATTAGTAATGCCAGTGATTGCGAGGTGATACACTTCTTCCTCAGCCTCTCAGCCCTGAGCCAGGTGGGGCATTCGGGGGGCAGCGCGCAGCTGTGCTACCTCGACAATCAGAAACCGGCGCAGGTTATGCAGCCCCTTTTTCTGAGGGAAAGAGTTTTTGGCTTTGCATGCTGGTTTGAAATTTGTTGTGGGTAATTACTACTGTCTACTGGTTTAGGATTACCTCTGGGTTTTTGTTTACATTGGCTATCCTTCTTTATGAACCTACTGTGTAAATAAATAATGCTGTGATCTCTTCTGATGCTGTGGTCACTTCTGATGCTGTGATCACTTCTGATGCCATGGTGTTCAATGGTGAGCACAATGGTTTTTACTTCAAAGCATGCACAGCACAAGAATTTACTAAAAACTCCTATGTTACCAGTTAGAACTCCAGAAACATGCTTTGGTATCAGAAAATTCCTTTTTGGTACCAGGTAGTCCTATAGCTGCTAAAAAGCAGCTACTGCAACCTCTTTTTAAATCTTGGCTGTAGTTTGTATGTAACTCGAGACCCTCTGGAGTGGAAGGCAGTATACATTTGTATTAGTTACCCTTTCTGTTTCTTGCTAGGTTTTGGGGCAACTCACTTCTTGGATTCCAGTACATGGATTCCAGAGTCCAGTAAAAGCCGGTCTTTACTTTTTCAAATTACTGCAGCATTGAAGGGTATTGTAGTTCTGGTTATTAACTTGAGAGTATTGAAGATCTTACTTGTTTTTGCAAATGGCAGAGGCAGCTTCTTAGTTCCTTACTATGCTAAAAAGTTCAATGGCATTAGGCAATATGCAGCAGAATGTAAACAGGCATTCTATTCTATGTGCGGTGGGACAGCTATGATGTAGTTGCCATCACAGAAACGTGGTGGGATGCTTCTCATGACTGGAGTGCTGCAATGGATGGCTATAAGCTCTTCCGAAGGGATAGGCAAGGAAGGAGAGGTGGTGGGATGGCTCTGTATGTTAGGGAGTGTTTTGATTGCATAGAAATCAATGATTGTGAAGACCAAGTCGAGTGCTTATGGGTAAGGATGAGGGGGAAGGCCAATGAGGCAGATATCTTGCTGGGAGTCTGTTACAGGCCACCCAACCAAGACGAAGGGACAGATGAGACATTCTCTAAGTGACTGCCGGAAGTCTCGCATTCACTGGCCCTTGTTCTTGTGGGGGACTTCAACCTACCAGACATCTGCTGGAGGTATAACACGGTGCAGAGGAAACAATCTGAGAGGTTCCTGGAGTGTGTGGAGGATAACTTCCTGACACAGCTGGTGAGTGAGCCCACCAGGGGAGGTGCCTTGCTGGGCCGGCTGCTTACAAACAGAGAAGGATTGGTGAGAGACGTGGTGGTTGGAGGCTGTCTTGGGCTTAGCGACCACAACATGATAGAATTCTCAATTGTGTGTGAAGTAAGGAGAGGGGTCAGCAAAAGTGCTACCATGGACTTCCGGAGGGCAGACTTTGGCCTGTTCAGGTCACTGGTTGAGAGAGTCCCTTGGGAGACAGTCCTGAAGGACAAAGGGGTCCAGGAAGGCTGGACAGTCTTCAAGAAGGAAATCTTAAAGGTGCAGGAGCAAACAGTCCCCATGTGCCATAAGAAGAGCTGGCGGGGAAGGCGACCGGCCTGGCTGAACAGGGAGATTTTGCTGGGACTCAGGGAAAAGAGGAGAGTTGATCACCTCTGGAAGAAGGGGCAGGTCAACTCAGGAAGAGTACAAGGATCTTGTTAGGTCAAGCAGAGACAAAATTAGAAAGGTAAAAGCCCAGCTAGAGCTCAGTCTGGCCACAGTTGCAGAGAGTAATAAAAAATGCTTCTACAAATATATTAACAACAAAAAGAGAGGCAAGGAGAATCTCCATCCCTTACTGGATGTGGCGGGGAACATTGTCTCCAAGGACAAGGACAAGGTTGAGGTACTTAATGCCTTCTTTGCCTCAGTCTTTAATAGCCAGTCCAGATATCCGCAGGGTATTCAGCCCCCTGAACTGGAAGATGAGGCTGGAGAGCACAATAACCCGCCCATAATCCAGGAGGAAGCAGTTAAGGACCTGCTAAGCCACCTGGACACCCACAAGTCTATGGAGCCTGATGGGATCCACCCGAGAGTACTGAGAGAGCTGGCAGAGGAGCTTGCCGAGCCACTCTCCATCATTTAGCAGCAGTCCTGGTTAACAGGGGAGGTCCCAGGAGACTGAAGGCTTGCCAATGTGACACCCATCTACAAGAAGGCCGGGAGGAGGATCCTGGGAACTACAGGCCTGTCAGCCTTACCTCCGTACCGGGGAAGATCATGGAGCGGTTTGTCTTGAGAGTGCTCACAGGGCATCTGCAGGACAACCAAGCGATCAGGCCCAGCCAGCACGAGTTCATGAAAGGCAGGTCCTGCTTGACCAACCTGATCTCCTTCTATGACCAGGTGACCCACCTAGTGGATGAGGGAAAGGCTGTGGATGTTGTCTACCTGGACTTTAGTAAAGCCTTTGACAGCGTCTCCCACAGCATTCTCCTGGAGAAACTGGCAGCTCGTGGCTTGGACAAGTTTACTCTTCGCTAGGTGAGGAACTGGCTGGATGGCCGAGCCCAGAGAGTTGCGGTGAATGGTGTTAAATCCGGCTGGCAGCCGGTCACAAGTGGCGTTCCCCAGGGCTCGGTTCTGGGGCCGGTCTTGTTCAATATCTTCATTGATGATCTGGATGAGGGGATCGAGTGCTCCCTCAGTAAGTTTGCAGATGACACCAAGTTGGGTGGGAGTGTTGATCTGCTGGAGAGTAGGAGGGCTCTGCAGAGGGATCTGGACAGGCTGGATCGATGGTCAGAAGTCAACTGTATGAGGTTTAATAAGGCCAAGTGCAGGGTCCTGCACCTTCGTCACAACAACCCCATGTAATGCTACAGGCTTGGGGAGGGGTGGCTGGAGAGCTGCCTGGCAGAAAAGGACCTGGGGGTGCTGGTTGACAGCCGGCTGAATATGAGCCAGCAGTGTGCCCAGGTGGCCAAGAAGGCCAAGAGCATCCTGGCCTGTATGAGAAATAGTGTGGCCAGCAGGAGTAGGGAAGTGATTGTGCTCCTGTACGCGGCACTGGTGAGGCTGCACCATGAATACTGTGTTCAGTTTTGGGCCCCTCATTACAAGAAGGATGTTGAGGTGCTGGAGCATGTCCAGAGAAGAGCAATGAAGCTGGTGAAGGGTCTGGAGCACAAGTCCTATGAGGAGCGACTGAGGGAACTGGGGTTGTTCAGTCTGGAGGAGGCTGAGGGGAGACCTTATCGCTCTCTACAACTACCTGAAAGGGGTTTGTGGTGAGGGGAGTGTTGGTCTCTTCTCCCAAGTAACCAGTGATAGAATGAGAGAAAATGGCCTCAAGTTATGCCAGGGGAGGTTTAGATTGGATGTTAGGAAAAATTTCTTCACTGAGAGGGTGGTCAGGCATTGGAACAGGCTGCCCAGGGAGATGGTGGAGTTGCCATATCTGGAAGTGTTCAAAAAACGTGTGGATGTGGTGCTTCAGGACATGGTTTAGGGGACCTGGTGGCGCTGGTTTAATGGTTGGACTTGATGATCTTGAAGGTCCTTTCCAACCTTAGTGATTCTGTGATTCTGTGATTCTATTCATAAAAGCACAGTTAAATCAGAAGACATAAAAAAGGCTGGTTGAAGATTTGTAAAGACAGTCACTGGTAAGCTTTTCAGTAATGTGAGAACAAGCCCATTACGTGTTGGTGCAAACTGAAAATATTTTTCAGTAGGTTTAAATAACTTTTTTTTTCCATTTTAAGTCTTAGCATAGTTAAAAGCTATACTTGTAACTCAGCTCTTGAAGGCATAGCACAAGAATAGAGTGGAAGATGTATAAGGATCAGAACAGAATAACTTACACAGCAGTTGGAGATACTACTGAAGATTTCTCCTGTTACTGACTGTATGAAGGGAGCTTGATCAGAACTGCTGCTCGTCTTAACTTGTCTTAACTCTTTTATCTTTCATCCTTGATGGCACTGGTCTGGTCATTGTAGTATTGTTTGGAAAATGTATTTTTCAGAAATGAGCTTTCTGTAGAAAAGATAAGGAAAGAAGACAGATTTTATACTCACCCTACAAAAACTAAAAGGAAATACAGAAAAAAATCCACTGTTTTTTATGGGATTTGTAAGTTACTGACTGTTTATACAGAATGGCACTATGCTGGTTTTGGCAGAACTCACATTTTAAACATAATAACCATTAGTGAAATGCATTTCAGAGATTTTCATCTCTCAGGCAAGATGAGCTATAGTAAATGACAATACTCAGTGCTTGTGTACGGTTTGAACAATAAAGACAACAAAGTGTTATCGTTACCATCAAAAGATACAGTAAATCCTCTATGAGGAATACAACAGTAGACTGTTATCAAGTGCGTCAGTTTCTGTGCTGAACAGATCAGAAACACACACCAAGAATGCTAATTTAAGGCTCTTTAACATGTTAGTGCAAGCAGTGCATTCGGGAATGCTTAATCAAAAAACCAGTAAGACCTATACCATACGGAGTATCATCACATATTTTTTTCTTGCATGCAGTGTAATAATGTGAATATAAATGTTAACTCTTATTCAGTAGGGACATCAGCTTCACAAGGTAAAAGGCAATGTCTCACACCATAAAGTCAAAATGTCCTATACTGTTGTCCTGCTGCATACAGTCTTGCTGTTTATCCGTTATTGTATGTAGAGTGCATGTTTCTGCAACAAATTACAGCAGTTTAATGGCACAGAACATTTTCCTATTGCACAGCTGGGAGCCAAGAACAGTTCTGTAACATACCCACCATGGATTGTCTTCCTAATTAGTTAAAAAGAAGTCCACTGGTGCTGGAACTGAACGTACTGTGTTTATTTTTCTGTACCCGTAGGCATCACTGGAATCCACCTATCCTGGTAGAACATAAGTCTCTGGATGAAGTTGCTCAGTGCCTGTGTCATAGATTGTTTATTGTTGCATCAATTTTTTAATACTACTTTGTCACATAAAGAAAAAAATCAAGCTGCTTTTTAAGCTGATTGAGATTGACAATAGCTGGTTTCCCTCTCTTTCCTGATGCCAGGCAAATCATTTGCATATATCTCTGGGTGTCATTATTTTTAGACCGTACAAGGCAGGGTGAAACCTGGGCGACAGACAGTGATACATCAGTCAACAATGCATCCTTCTATGAGGGGGTGATAAATAGTTGTACCACTCAGTGGCAGGAATTTTTCCCTGATCCCATTTCATTATCCTAAGGAGAGAAACACCCTATATTGCTCTTTAAGTTACGTGGGTATTCTTATGATCTCTAGTGGGAAAAACTAAGAATTAATGAGAGAAAGCTGAAGGTTAAACGTGTGCCCATGTGCATACACATGTATACATCTGTGTTCTTACGTATAAAATTCTACATGGGCATTTTCTTTTCTTAATATGAGCCTTGGAGCTTGTTCTCACTATAATGATAGATTGACTAATTTACACTTGGGTAAAGCTCCTCTCAAGTTAGCCTAACTTGAATGAGAGAAGTTATGCTTCAAAGTAGTGGTATTTGGATAAGCAGCAGAGAAGTTCAGTCTTACTACCAGCTCCAGAGCTGTCTACATGTTTACGCAATGGCTTTAAGCCACACTTCACTTACAGGCCAACTAAAATCAAGAAACCTAATTTTTCTTTGGAAATCTCCCGTCCATGTACTATGTCAGACTGTTCCTGCTGGAGGAAATACGCAGAGAAGGGAAAGATTGCCACTGTTGGAGGAATTACTAGCGTTCATCCAGCTTGCCCGTTCTTAGGTTAAAGAAGAAAATGCAGGACAAAGGGAAAAAGAAGCATTAACTCTTTGCAGTTTTTAATGATGAAAATATTGATGAAATTTTTTATGACTTTTTTTGTGTGAATGAAAATATGACATGGCTTCTCAAATATTTACTTCTTTATTTGACAGAACTTGGCATACACATACTAAAAAATTGCTTTCTCACAGCTCCCCAAGATTTTTTTGCGCCTCTGCCTGAATTTCAGCTCTCATTACATCCTGTGATCAGCTTTCAGTGTACTTTGGTCTGTGTATTTTAGTTCTGTGACTCTGTTGATACTGTTGTTAGTTGGTATATAAACTTATCTATAGTTATTTATTAATCTTCTCATTGTACTGATTATGGTATTGTGATCTTTTTCAGTGTACCTTGAGGACAGTTTTGTAAAGTCTGGAGTGTTCAACGTGTCAGAACTTGTGAGGGTGTCCAGAAGTAAGCTTATCATTTGTATTCAATCATTTCTAAAGCCTGCTATAATCAAATGAAGGTTTTTTTCTTGAAGTTTTTTTCTTCCCAACATGTAAGATGCATAGGAAATGCCTATAACCACACACATTTTGATATCTTTGACCACAGTATTAGAGTTCTTCTTGCATGTGTTTGTAATAAAACAAACGGAAGTCTTCTTTTGTCTCTTTGATATTTAAAGATTGAATCCATTTGTTATGTGTCCCTCTCCACAGCTTAGTGGACTGATACGTCAATAAAATTACCATACATAACAAAACCTTCTATTTTTCAGACCTGCAGCTTTTTAAGGTTGTCATACACATCCTTGGATTTTGCTAAACCATCTGGTTGTTCTTCTAGTTTGTTTTTGAATTTGTAGCTCTTAAAAGAAAAATCACAGAATGGATATAAAGGGTGACTAACAATGTTTTATAAGCTTGTGTTTCTTTTGCTCATAGCACTGGCTGTAATTGAATTTTCTTTTTTTGGCATCAGAAACATTATACACACGAACATGCAAAAAAAAAGTAACATAAAATATAAATATAAAAGGACAGGTGAAGCTTTTATTGTAGAAAAAAAGGCCAAAATTAATATAAATAAGATCTATTTTGTTGACATCTAAGAATTTGCTATAACCGTATGGCATAACACCAGTGCATATTTTCATTTGGCATTGCTTTCTGAATGCTTATTTTCCCCCTTTATTATCAACACTACTAAAGTTTTTCTCTTAAGACTTCTTGAAGAAGTAAACAAAAATACTTGAAAGTTATAGTTAGAATCTGTGTCCGCAGTGATGACACCAACTTTATAACAACTGAATGGTCCAGGAAAATATCTTTTCTGGTGAGGACAAAATCAGTGAGGCACAAGTTCCCAAAACTGTCTGTCCAAATTTTGCACAGTAGTTAATTCATGCCAGATCAGGATTTTTGAGGAATTTAATTAACTTAGTGAGGCTTAAGATACATGTGTCATTTCATTTGCTGTCGTCAGAAATTAATACTGAACAATTAAAATTATGTTAAGTCCTTTAGCAAAATACTGAGCATTGCCATGCTGCAGTGTTAGACTTTTTTTTTGTGCTTGCTGAAGGTATGGTTTTGCTGTTTTAGGAGGCTGAGGGTGTGCAAGATACAGCTTTCTTTTAGTTGTCAAGTGGTTAAATACATTTTAAAGTATCAGGCCATTCAGATTAAAAAAGAATCAATATTGTACTTATGTTACGAAATTGTACCTTCTGCAGCTGTTATACACGATATACTTCTTATAATAAGCTTTAAAGCATGTGGTTTCTGTGGGATTTCTTACCATGCATTTCTTTAACCTCAAGCCACAACAGAGTTGTACTTTAACTGTCGGGGAAAATACAGAACCTTCAGATATATTACACAACATACAATTATTCTTTTAAGTGCCAAAGGTAGTTAAAATGCACAATGCACAGAGAGTGAACAAAGGTAAATAACACCACAATATGTAACATATAATTTATTCTTGAAATACCAAGATGTACAGTACATAGAGTCTGTAAGGAGATGAAGATAATGCTTAGCGTGCGTGTTTGTGTGTGGGTGTACATATGCAAAGCAGTACCTGTGGCACTGGGTGAAAGAAAAAGGAGGCAGCAAAACATGCTGTCAGCACAGAAAGCTATTATTAATAGGAAAGAGTTAACATTAAGGGAGAAAGAGTGTGTGTGTCCCCAAATTTGTTCTTTCCAGTTATTTCACTACTTTAATAAATAATGGTAGCTGCCCTTATAAACCCTCATTCATTATAAAAGTCCCTTTACAGAAAGCTTGATTTTGTGGTGAGGTTTGTGTTACCTTTTTCATATTGATGATTCCAGGTTATCTGTTATACAACAAATACATTAGGTCTGCATAACTGCTAAGGGATTTCTAGGAACTGGGGAAGGTAATTCACTTTTTTAGATATATAAACATTGATAGAACTTGTCTGTACCTGCTTTCTGCAAGAGGCAGAAAGTTAGATACATGTAGTAACATTTTAATGATTTTCCCAATGTTAAAAATGAAAAGATAGGTAAAAAAAGGATTATCTTTGACTCATTAAGATGTCATGTTTTTCAGCACCCATAACCCAGGGAACTGGAGTGAACTTCCCAATTGGAGAGCTTCCGAGCCAGCCATATTACCATGATATGAATTCGGGTGTAAATCTACAGAGGTCCTTATCCTCTCCACCAAGCAGGTAAAAACTTGAAATAAGTGTTAATGTGAAACCGGGTGTAGTAGTGTAGAACAAACAATTCACAACTACTGTTAACAGCCAACTATTTTATAATTTTCCTCTGATTTGTGAGGTAGGCTACTTATGTGCGTTACCATAATCTGTGTACAAACATACATGTTACAGATCTGACATGGTGTCATTATTGCCTGTCATTGCTATTGATAGCGATAAAGATGACAGTAACTTTTGTCAGGGTTTGAAGCGCTCACTAAATCTGCCAAGGGAATAGCTACACATCCTGAAACCGCTGCTGAGCTGCAGGAAGGTCTAGCAGCTGGGAACCTGCTGGCAGGGCTCCATGCCACAAGGTGGTTGCAGGCACAAAGGCTGTCTTTGGCGGTTCCCTCTTGGACCTCCATCCTGAAAGATATGTTGGGACAGATACTGTTTCCTGTGGAAAAGGCATTAGAACAGGTATATAAAGACAAGGTGTCTTTATCCGTAACATCACCCCAGCTCAAGAAAGTACGTTTCCTGCCTCACCCTTGCAAGGGGCATTTCCTAGTACACTGGGAATAAGGAGGAGCATGTGAGGTAGTCACAGGCTCTCTAATTTTTCTCAAGGGTCTCCATGCCTGCAACAGGCAGTTTGAACTGAGGGACCCACTTCCTTGCTTCATAGAATCATAGAATAGTTTGGGTTGGAAGGGACCTTTAAAGGCCATCTAGTCCAACACCTCTGCAATGAGCAGGGACGTCTTCAACTAGATCAGGTTGCTCCCTTCTCATGCTCCCTTCTCTCAGTTCTGAAAAAGACTGTGTTCCCTCCCTCAGGAGCAGCTGGCAGGCCCACAGAGGTGAAGAACCTGATGTTCCCTCCTTCTGACTCCCAGTACTGTCTGTCAAACCTCCGGGGCCCTAGGTTTTCTGAAACTTTCTGATGTACCATGATATCATAAGCGCTACAGGACCTCTCATTGCCCCACATCTCTGCACCCCTGAGTCATGGAGTGTCCTCACAGTGGGACAAGATTTAACAGGACTATCAGGGGACTGCAGTGCTCTTCCAACCAGTGGCTGGTGCTTCTGAGTTATTTTGCTCATATTCCCCTATTTAATTCCATTGTATTTTCAGCTTGGCAGTTCACCTAGTACATTTTAGAAATGGATTTAGAAATTAATTTTAATTTAGAAATCTAATTTAGAAATTAGAGTGTCACAGTGTTCTCTAAATAATAATAACAACAACAACAACAATATTAATAATACTACTACTGCCACCACCACCACCATTAAAACCTTCATCCTGGTTTTCTTTGGCAGTCAGCATAACAGCTTCAGTATGCATTGTCACAAAGAAACTTGACTTCCCTCCGCTGTATTGAAGTGCTGCCTCATTTTATGTAGTGTGACTTGAAATATGGGCCTTTTGTTGTTTTTAATTAAAGTAGTCTAAAATGAAAAGTCTTTGTTTCAAGTTAGACCTCTTTGACAAGCTTAGTATTTTGACCTGGTAAAATACAGTAAACTACATTTTTTCCTTATTAACACATTCAGAAAAGATCCTTGTTTACCTTGACTTTATTAATAATACTTTTCCAGTGCTTTGTTTTGCTTTCATGGTTCCTGCATAATGTTTAACACTCTCATGACAACTTTTCTTTGGTAGATTAAAGGAATTGGTTTGTTGGTTGTTCAACCAAATGGTGGCAGACTTTCATGTATTACCCATTCATGCCATCTCTGAAATATTAAATCATGTGAAAAACCCAAGCACATACCTGCATTACATATGATTAAATGATATCATCTATGTAAGTTAATGTAAGCTCTAGTATTCACTTTTTGTTCTTCGTATGTCTGAATTACTTTCTATTGAAATTGTTGAAATCCAGTTTATATACCACTATTAGCTGCATATCATATTCACTGCCAAATCTCAAATTACTTCAACAGCAAAAGACCCAAAACTATCTCCATAGATGAAAATATGGAGCCAAGCCCAACAGGAGACTTTTATCCTTCTCCAAATTCACCAGCTGCGGGGAGTCGGACATGGCATGAAAGAGATCAAGGTGAGTAACGCAGTACCATTTTACCTCAAACTATATTCAAATATACAATAAATCTCTGCATCTGCCTTTCCGTTACTGCAACAAAATGATGGCTTTTTAGAAGAATGATTATTTTTTTGTCTGGTATGTGTATTTGCTGCTTTTGTAAATGTAGTGAAAACCAATAGTCAACAGGAGACAGTATAAACAACCACATAATAATTTTTCCATCTGGTGGCTGCCTTATCTGTTGTTTGAAAAGATGCGTGGCAGGTGGGGTACTTGATGTTGTGTATGCAGTGATCATCCCAGCAGGATTTTGAGTACAATTGTTTCAAGTAAAAACCAAAACATCTCCATACTATGTTTGAGTCAGCACTAGTTTCTCAGGTTTTGTTTTACCGTGATAGACTCCTGTATGTGCACTTAGTCCATACTATGTGGCTCAGAACAGGCTCTTTTCTGAAGAGCCCACACATAGCTCTGTGGGACTATATCTATATGCTAAAAGGTGTTGGTAAGTGTTGTGTTTTGGGTTATCACAAACAAGGAACATGTTTGTGTGGAGAAGAAATTACGGCTGTCAAAACAGTAAAATTAATTGTCACAACTTTCCCTCATGTTTTCTTGATGCTTTATAAACCTAGATGCCAGTGCAGTCTTTTCCCTCACCTTTGTGATATGAAAACGTGTTTAAACTCACATATGTTTGAACAGTGTTGGTTAATGGCTCTTGTGGCTGAGGTGCTGCAGCTATTTGGAGAGTCTGTGAAAAGCACAGCACAGTATGTGAAAGTGAAATAGAGAAAACACACTCTGTTGCTTCCTTTGCTGGTCTTCCAACGTTTGCCCTCCTTTTCCCTATCCGCTACTCATTGTTGCTCTCTGTTCTTCAGTAACCGACTGACCTTTTGGTCTTACCTCATTTTTATATTGTTTTAGGCTTCTTTTTTTATTCTTTTTTTTTTTTTGCCTGCCAAGTTTTCTCTTTCATCTCCGTGTGCAAGGTAGCATGTGATTGGTATTTAATTTAGCTGCCTTTTATTTTCACGTTTTTGTTATAGTTGGTCTCCTTTTAATCTGCTTCTCCCTACCCTCTGATCCCTGTTCTCATCATTAGACTGTTCCTCTCACACAATGTTTACCAGTTTTTTTCTTCATTGTTTCTTTTGTACATTTTGTTTGTCATGGAGGCCCTGATACTTTCTTATTTCTAGCTTTTTGGAGCATTCACTGTTGAATGAAAGTAAAAAATCTTGCCCATGTCTCTGCCTAACCAAAATTAAGAACAGCAAAATAGCAGTTCTGCGAGCCAGAATCTTCCCCCTTGTGCAAAATATTTTCCTCTGTGACTGTTACCTGTTTTGCCATGACACTTGATTACAATTTTTTATAAAAGAAAGGATTGTACCTCAACTAATTTTTGTTCTTTTAAAATAAACAATTATTGTGCGGTTGTGGGGAAAACAGCCCATTGTTCCTCTCAGAAGTGGTCTCCACGTATCCCCACTTGTGAAATGAAGTCCTTGTGTGCTGCTGAGCTGTAGGGGCTTTGGAGAAATGCAGTGCTGCATGGACAGCTGAGCCCAAGTGCTGCCGACAGACCCTTTCACAGATGATCTCTGTAGTTGCCAATTATCTCAATGGCTTTTTACCTCTTGCATCATTCTGCTTGCAGAGAACTGTGCTCTGTGAACACTGGATTCATTCAGTTTATCCACTCTTTTTCATGTCACATTTATCACTAGTGAACAATGTTATCGTTCAGATTGCTTGAGAGATTTACAGTGAACTTCTACTTAATTTCTGTGCTATTGGGTAGATAGAATTCTGGAATGAAACTGCCTTTAACTCTCTATATATGTTTCATAAAACAGAGAACTCCAAAAGTTGAGAAGGAGGGTTTAAAAGATACAGGCTTGAATCAGTGTGTTGTATTTCTACTTCCTGGAGTTTCCGTTCCTCCCTGAATATCCTGTTCTCCAGTACTCCTGGGCCTAGTGAAATTTCACCAGATCCCTGGCAGAGAGGTTGTCTTTTAGAGCACCGTGAGGAACTTTGTTCTTCTGTCCCTAGGATGTTCTTCCATTCCTGCAGAGGGACAGATATACCACTGTCCTGTCTGAAAAACATACTGGGGGAAGCATTAGCCTTTTGCTCCTAACCATTTATGTTTGGCTCCTGTCACTTTCTGAGGTTATCCTGCCTCAGATAAGGCAGGTACCTGGTACCTGGTCTCTGGGAAGAGGTATGTGGCAGCTGCTGGCATATTTGTTCTGCTGCTAGTTTGTTAGATGCTTGATACCATGTTCATATTAACATATATCTGTGTAAAACTCCTTTGGGACACAGAGGTCTTACTTGTGATAACCTATGTTCTGTTTCCTTATGCCTGCAAGCACAAAGATAGGAGAAATAAAAGTTTGGATGTGGTTTCTACACCAAAGAGCTCACCGGTACTGTTAGGCATAAATGAAAAAAAAAAAGGAGAAGCTATTTGGGATCACATTTGAGTTCATCCAGTGTCACCAGGGGATGCTCATGTAGTCCCAACAGGCACTGGTTTTCCAGGCAGTCTCCAAAGGTCATCAGCACCAGAAATGTGAATCATTCCACAGTATCCACAAATGAGAATATGCAGAGGTATCATGTTTATGAGTAAGTAGCTTCTCTCTCACTCTGATGCAATCTTAACTTTTCTAAGTGAAACAAAATCAGAAATAGGGTTGATATGAAGATACAGCATTACTGATTTTGGTTTCATTGTCTCTGTTTTGAACCCGACAGAGCAAAGCCTCTAATTTCTGACCTGACATGGCTCTCGTTTCTTTACTTGTGTACCTAAGTGTAAATGTATTTTCATAGAAATAGAAATTACATAGATTTGAAAGATTCTTTTATCATGAAAGCTTTTTATATCTTTATTTAGCTGCATTTGTAAAGTAGCAGAAATTAGATGACAGTGGTAGTTTGGAACTGGAGATAGACACCATAAAACAATGATAGTTGAAACAGGTTGGAATAAAGTAGTTAGGAGTTTCATAGGTGTCTAAGGGGTATCTAACCATTTTGATAGAGAGAATGGGGCAAAGATTAACGGGTAACACAGAAATATACCGAGATTAAAAATGTGTCATGAAAATTTGCAGTGGGGTGGAACAGGTTAAATCAACCTTTTATTACTGTGCAAAATAAGTATCATCTAGTTTAGTAGGTAAATAGACATCAGGAGAGGAGTGATTCTGTATGAGTGATGCTATTGTAATCTTCATAGTTTCTACAGCTTCTCCACTGTGCAAGCATGCATCAATGAGGGGTAGGATTATGACTACAGGAGTACTTGTGATTTAGCCAGGACGTGGCATTTGTGAAACTAAGAAAAAGAAATCTACCCCAACTACAATAAAATCTTCCTCATACCGCACTCCACTTTTAGTTGTAAAACTCCAGATTTTGTCCTTTCACTGTTATCTGTGTTCTTCCTGTTGTACTTCTTCCAAAAATGTTTTGATAAGATTTGCAGATGTTGTGTTTTGTAGTCTATTTTAGGGGAGTTGGCTGTTTGAAGATGTAATTCTGGGCAGAAATAAGTACGCATGTCTGAAAAATAGGAACTTTAGATGGCATAAGGTTGGTCAAAGCCAATCCACAAAGGTAATGAGCAGTGGCTTCATTATCCAATGCTCTAGTATTGTTATGCATGTTATTGTTCTGATATAAAAATATAAAAAAGCTCTAATTAACCAAAATTAGTATTACATTTTTATTTGTATTTATTTAAGTCAGTTATAAATCCTTATGGAAGAAAAGGAAAGCTTGCGAAGCCGTGATACTGTCCTGGAGATTTAGTTCATTGGCTTGCAAATGTTTGTGGCTATTTTAAAAATGTATGTAACCACAAGAATATGTGTAACAGTTTCAAAAGCAGATAAAAAAAAATACTGCTGTGGATTTACAATGTTGTTTTTGAGTTTACATACATTCAATCATTGTGGGAAGTTTATGCCGTTATTTTTTGCTATTTTCAGATACTTAAAATGTGAGTGTAGTTGCATGATTTTTTGCAAGAGATATAAAGGTCTTCCTGCAGAGCAAATAGACAGGTTTATAACTGCAAAGATTTCTCACAAACCTTCTCTCTACCATTAGCCTTCCAAGTAACTAAGCACCCTCCAAAAATCCTAGAGCCTAAGGAAGTGAAAAGTAATCTCTGAGAATGGTGCAATACTTAGAAATAGAGCCCTAACATGACAATTAGGAGTTCAATTTCTGTGTCTGCTGTCAGATCATGTGCAAGTTATTATTTGTTCTCCCTTGTGGTTTGTTTTTTCCAATTTAATGTCTTATTAACTTCAATAATATCTGGATCATGTCTTACATTTCTACCAACTGGAAATATACCTAGATCTAAAAAGTAGTTTTCTGTAAATCTCTTGCAGTCTTCCTTTTTTCAGGTTGCCGTTACTGAATTCTTTACTTTTTTCTGTATTAAACAAAATTTTGAGTTCCTGCAGTAGTGTAGTAATACTTTGTGAAATAGATGGAAGTTGCTGCATGAGTAAATTTCCTGAGTGTTTTAGAAATTCTGAGGAGGATAAAATTTTATACAGTAAAAAGTGAAAGTCACCCTCCCCATTTGGAAGAGGAGGTTATTAAAAATAGAATGAAATTAGTGACTAGTGCAATGGATGAAAAATACTTAGTATCTAATAGGCTAGAAACTGTTAGTGAACATCTTGATTTATTAACTGATAAGTAAATCAGACACTTCTTCCTAACTCATAAGGAAACAGGAATATCAGAAGAACAGAGGACAGTGTGGGTGCCTATGTCTTCCCTGCTAAAAGCTAGCTTGACAAAGTGCTTCAGCATAATTGCAGACAATCTCAGTATTTGTCCTTGAGATCTGTTTTACTGTTGCAGTGTTACGACACTGTGTTATGTTCTAAATAAATAAAACAGGGGTTATCACTAATGCACGCTGGTCATGGTAAATGTGGAGAGATTCATGTGGATTTCTGTAGTAGTCCGGTGTTTGGAAATACTGACTGTCAATATACAATGAAGTGAATTTTAATTTTACAGTTTCTTCATCTTGTTCACTCTCTTACACCTCACCCACCTCTACCAACAGTCAAGAGTCAAGATGCCAGCATACCATTAAAACTGAAACAGCTGGACCGCCTTCACCCGTTGATTGGCCAGCAGCTGTTGGACCCTCCACTTCTCAGGTCCCGACCCCCTTTGTTGGATACCCCTCTTCTGGACACTTGTCCCCTTTTGCTTTCTCCCCACCCACTGGACACTCCTTCCCCATTGCGGTCCATCCTGATGGCTCTTTCCTTCTCGGGCCTTATTCTCATGGACTGTCAAAGCTGGACATGCTCCTTTCCGAAGTGAGGGAACTAAAAGAGGAAGTAGTTAATGTGGTCCAGGAGTTGCGAACGGTAACAGATCACCTTGGCTTTTTGGTGGCCAGTGTTGGACAGAGTTCAGGTTTTTTTCCAGTGCCTGGTGCTCCTTCTGAAGGCTAATGCTTTAGAAACTCATAGTCTCCATCTAACAGATGAATTCATCTTGCAAAGGTTTACCTTGATGAATGTCTGTTAAATGCATGTCTGTGTTTTTGACGCGATCTGAGTTCTCAAAATCCTTGTATGTCAAAGCATGTTTTAAAGCAATTTGTGTCTTGTTAGTAACTTCTGTTATGTCTGCCTTTGTATTTTTTAATATTTCAAAATACTCTTTAATCAATGTATACACGCACATACACATACATTTCATATATTTTTATATATATACCCATGCACACCTTATGGATCTATCTGAATTTTCTGTGTTTTTAACTAGTATAATGTGTGCACAGTAGTCGAATGCTGCCAGTTGGTAAGTTTTCATAACTTCACATTCGTAAAGTGAGAGGTTCTGTTCACTAAGAGTAACTTTTCAAAGTGTATTTCCGGAGAAAATTCTTAGCCATGGCTTCTCTTAGCCTGTTGGCTGCTATGATGCTGATTGTAGCATCATAGTAACAAACAATAGCATTAGTGAGGACTCGCCTTGAAGGCCACAAGTTGAGTTCTCCTCTTTCTTCCTGGTTACAGAACAAGACATTGGTAGTGTTCAGTGAATGGGTGTTATGTCTACTCATTAAAAATCAGTAGTTCTGCCATGGTAGTTAAATTTAAAATCAATAGGCTATTGGTTTACTTTTGGTTTGCATAGTGGCAATTTTACAAGAAAAACTGCTGGTATGTAAAATAAGTTAAAAATTACTTTCAGAAAGATGAAAAGTGCTTTCTTATCCTTAGAGCTTGAAAGGCATTAGGTATAAAAATATAGGTGAAGGAGCTTTAAAACGTTTATTTAATTAAAAAAGCAGAGAAAGAGAAAAAAATATCCATGAACAGGACAGCAAAAACCTTATCTTAAAATGAGGAAGTTGCTTGTTATATCGAGAAAATTTACATCCTCCATTATTGGGTGAGAATGATGTTAAGTTTACACTCTCTCCAGAAATAAAGCAACAGAGATTATATGTGGTTTTCTGTGTTTACAATAGCTTTAGACCAATTTACAACTTGTTCATAAGTATCTTCAAATATTCAGAGTAGCAGATGAGGAAGTTTCTACTCCGGGCAGAGCAGGCACCTGACTTTTCCTTCACTTCAGTTTCTGAATTAATGAAGAGTAATAAAATGTTTAGAAATACAGACAGAAAGACAAATACAGTAGGAAGCATACAATAAGGTTTGCTGTTTTGTGTTCGTGAAAATGGCTGTTATTTGCTCAATAAAGTCACTGTAAAAATCTCATTATAGGTTCTTTGTCTTTTGTTATGAGTAGTATGTTGTGGCAAGGCCTATTACTTAACGTTTTCCATGTGTGATTGGAGTGTTGAATACATTCAGGACTAGCTTATGCATCTCCCATACACATCAGTGAAAGATGTAAGTGCAAAAGAATGGGTTTTTTGTATGCATAGCACTTACTCTGTGATGAATTTTATATTACGGCAACATCCTGGTACCTTGATGGTGATTCTAGGCATCCTCTGATTGAAATTAGTGATAAAATGCATGTCTTAATGCAAGATTTGGCCCAGGAGCTATTATGTGTAATTGTCCTATTCTGGTGTTACTGAATAAGAGATTTCAGTAGTATTTTTGAGCTGATCAGCTCCTATTAGAAATTGTAGGTTAAGTTTTATTGTGTATGATCTAACCTGTGTGGTGCAGAATATCTTCAGTTACCAAAAGAATAGATATTTAGTACCTCATGAACTATAGGTGTCTGCACTGACTTTTTTTCCCAGTTTGGTACATCCATGAGATGGAAAAAATGAATTAGTCCTACATAGTGTGACTTTTTTTAGGCACCTATCCTTTTTGTCTTCATTAATAGATTCTTTGTTTCTGTGCTGTGTACATAGATGCATTTGAAAAGGTTTTTAATTTCTCTTTTTTACTGTTTTCATACAGACTATATCAAACTTGATCAAAGTAGCGTATTTCAGTGTGAGTTAATGATTTTATTTCAGTTCAAAACCATTCATCAGATGGATCTACAATTAAATTAATATAACACACCTTTTAAACCATCCTAAACTGTTACCATTATAGACTATAATAGTAATAAAAAAAGGAGATGCCATAACCTAAATGGTGCTACATCAACAACTTCCCTTACACTGTTTTATCTCAAATGCCTCTTCAATCTTACTGCATTTGAAATTACGAATACTTTTCTGACTTTTGCAGTTAAGGTTACAATATTGATTTCATTCTCTAGCCAACTTCCTTGGATTCTCAGCGTTAACGAGATGTTGTAGCTGTGCTTTTTTCTTCAGAATTTGGATGACTTTCTGTAGGATAATTTAATAAATGATTAATATGTACTATGAAGTCTTTCTAATGTGTTTGGCTTTTTAATTAGGTTTTCTCATAGTCTTCTGTAATGCTCTTCTATCACAGCTATCTACTGGAATCACATCTCTTAGCAATGATTCATAGATGATGAAATGGCCCAGTCCATTTCTGAAGTATAAAGTTAAATAAAAAAGTAGTTGAGTACTAAAGTACACTGTAACTGCTTAAGGGTTATTTATGGCAGTGCAGAGTACTTGGAGCCTCATGTGGGTTTCTTAATGACAGTATATGTATTTGTTATAGTACATTGTTTGTAGCAGCAACATTGTGTTTTTGGTTTCATGCTTTTTATCTCTATTTCCCAAGTCAGCCTCATTACTTGCAGTGACTGCTCAGTGTTTTAACAAGTAGCCACCCCACTGAGCTCTGAGTTACTCCTAAATACTTCCCATACAACATCTGATGGGCTGTGCTGGGTGTGCTACCTCTATCCAACAGAGGTGGTTGGATAAACTGAGTCTAAAGTTGTGGGAAGAAGTGAGGCAGGAGAGGCTGCAGTGGTGAAGTTTGGCACTCTGCTGCCAGCCCCCGTGGGTCATTGTGGAGCTGGTGGAGACATCATCATCTCCCTCCAGCAGCAACACCCCAGCTCTCCATGGTCTCCGTGGTGGCACCTGTGTTCTGGGGGTCTCACAGCTGCACAATGCTTCTGGTATGAGGCATGTAGGGTGAGGAAGGCTGGCCAGCTTTATGTTAGCAGAGCAATGCATGGGGGAAAAAAAGGTATTTTTCTCCTCACAAGAAACAGTGCAGGTATGATAACACAGTCATGCTGATTATGAACCTTTCCTGGGAGGTTTACTGTTACTTTCTGATGAGGAGTGGCAAGGTGGGTTTGAAGGATGAGAATGAAGAATCGCTGTCCCCTGTTCTTGCAGGATAGCGTGTCATGGTTTCAGCCTAATCTTAGTGGGAATGGATGTAAATTTAAATAGCAATAATCTCTTCAGTATGTCAGTTAATTACGTACATGTTATAGACACTGTCAAACAAGTGTTACGGGATTAGGTCCATATGTCCTGTCCTATTGTTAAAAATTTTTTGAAATTACTTTGGGTTCTGGGTGTTTTTGATGTGTACATATTCAATATTAATGCTGTAATTGGACTATCTTTCCTCTTCTCCTGTTTTAGAAACTGCCTTTTGTTAAAACTGAAAAATTAAAAAAAAAAAAAGTTAATTTTAGGAAATGTGTATGCAGCTTTCCCAATTACTCTAACTTAAATAGCCATGCACTAGAATTCTACTTTTCAGAAGCTAGTGTATGTAATTTTAACAGGAACTGTACTGAGTTATTTTCCTTTCTGTCCATAAAAAGGATAATCAGTAATGCAATGAAGAAACTTCGTTGTTCAGCTTTATACAGTTAGTCACACACACCAACAAAAAGCATCCTACAACTTGTTTGTATAGAGACTTGTCCGGGTTTTCAGCCCCCCACCTCCCTAGCCCCCCACCCCCCCGAGTATGCTGGGAGATATAAGGGCAGGTAGATACTGCCCTTCTACCTTTTGTCCAAACCACTTGCTGTTGAGGAAAAGAAAATCATCAAGGTTAACACATCCCACAGAAGGTAACTTGTTGGCAATGGAGTACAGTATTGTGCAAGTTTGCATGTGGGTAAGGATGAGAAGAATGACATGTTTACTCCATCTAAAGGGTTTCTGACTCTCATGTTTCAGTTGTCCGAAAGTTCTTGCATCACTTTCTTCTCTTATGTACGGTAATACTTACTAAGCAATGCAAAATAAAAGTGTAATTTATTAGAAAAAAATGATAGAGAACAGACAAGGAAATAATTCAGTTGCTCTTGTAAGAAATTTACTCTTGTTTTGCTGTAGCTTTTCTGAACTGCAGTATTGTCGTAGTGTTTTGCTTGCCACCTTGCAGTACTGAAAACGATACTGGAAGAAATTCTAGTCTAGTTCCTCTTAAGTTTTTCACTACAATCCACAAAAGATAATACATTGAAATGGTTTCGTTGTTGTGAAATGGCAGAACAGCACAACAGAGTGTTTGATTAGCTTTGGGCATGGTTCCTGATAGAAAAAACAGTGTCACAGTCTGATTGAATTATGCAATATCGGAGGTGTGCCTGTGAAAATAACATTGGCGCTAAGGAGGCTGATATGAAGATGGGAGGTTATCAAATCTTTGTACACTGAAATATTCTACTCTAGTATAAAATTTTCGTATATAAAATGCTTTTCTACACTTGATGTAGAAGCAAAAATAACACTGAGGTTGTTTTTTTAAATGTGATGAGAGCAGCTCTCTTCAAAGCCTAACACTCACTGCTCCTTAAGTTCAGAACACTATCAGCTGCTAAGCAACATGCACGTGTACCTTCATGTAAGACACCACTGTTTCTCTCAAAAGTGGGTACAAAGGCCTTCACACTGAGAGCTGCTGTATATGTCTCAAAGTCATGGAAGAGAACTGATCACAATTTATTTGCTTGTTTGTTTTGTTTTGTTGATTTTCTAATCAGGAAAACATTGATTATCAGAACTGAATTCTTCATGGAAACAAATACATTTTTAGGAGGGCTTCTCTCTGGTCCAAGGTAAAACTTATAGTGAAGGGGAATGAGACACCAACAAGCCATTGATTAGGGCACAGATTTGGATAATGGATAAAGCCTTACCTCTGCATGATACTGAACAGGAATTCTAGCAAGTCTTTCTCTGTTCTAGGCATCAAATATCTCAGACACCAAACTGTTTGGGCACATCTGTCTTTCTTTTCTATTTGTTCACAAAAACATGTCACCATTCCTTTTTTGAACAGGATGATAAATTAATTAAAATGTTTTGATTTTCAAGATTCTTGGTTTTTATCCAGCCCCTGTGCCAAGTCTTTAGGACAGATATAACGCCTTTTTCTTACAAATGAGAGGTGGTTGTGCTTTAGAGTCACTCAGGTGTCAATATTCAGTGTTAGGTGCCTTATTCACAGTGGGATTTGTCATGATTCATCATCATCATACAGCTGTCTGGTATGAATTTAAAATTTTGCTTAAGTTTTCACCCATGCTTAACACAAGCGTACCTACCAGATGTGGTAGAGGCAGCAGGGAGTGAGGCCCAGCTTGATATGATGTATGTAGTGTATTCTGCCACCAGAAGTTATTCCAGGTACTGCCCCTGGGAGAAGAACAGTTTATTTAACACTGTAACATGAAAGGATGCTTCTTATAGGTTGCCAGTGGTGCTATGGTCTCCATAGCTCTCGTGCTTTCACTGTGGTTATACGAAAAGTTGAATGTTGTTTTATCTTGTTTTCTGTGGAGGAAATGCTACACTAATGAGTTGTAAATGAATCTTTACAGATTGTTGTCTGCAGGCGCGTACCTTGTAAATAAAGACTGGTGAAACTAAGCTGTAGAAAAGATAATAATAAGAACAGTTAAAGAATAGACTGGATTAAAAGAGATTTGACATTTGTTTATGATTTCTTCTTACTGTCCTTATAAGCATGTCTCATGAGCAAGAACGAGAAGCTGCCATGTTGTGGTGGTGAGCAAGAAAGCAGGTCAGGTGTTCAGAAACAGGCAGGTGGCTGTTTGAACTTTCCCTGCATCACTGCTCAAGTCCAGCTGAATTCTCTTAACAGGTGGCTTGCCAAGTGGTGTGCCAAGGTGACATTCGTCCAGGGAATTACCTGGATGACAAGCTGCTTCAAACTGAGGAAGAGGGTCTTGCTTTGATGAGGACATCGCCAACACTCATGTCGCATTAGTGTTTCCTAAGGTTCTTTGGAAGTGAACAACAGTTTAATTAAAGGCTGATGTAAACACGTTTCTGCACACTCCCTGCAGCATTTTATCACATTAGAATTGATCAAAATTGATGCCTTGGGCTATCTTGAATGGCTATACAACTGTACCACCATTTGTGCAAGCTGCTGATGAACAGGCTTACATACGCTGTGCTTCACAGCAGCTCTTCTGCCTTCCTATGCAGATAGATTTACCTTGTTGGGAGATGAGGTGATCTAACTCTTTTTATTTGCATAAGCGCTTTTTTCTTTGATGTGGTGCTTTAAAATGTATAACGTGTCACCCGTTTGGGTGCATATGTGCTGTGTCTCCACAGTAATATGAGAATAAAGGCAGAAATGATTTGGAACAGCAGTGAGAATTTTTTTTTAAAAGAGCCTGTTTTTCACTGGGCAGGACAGGACATAGTGTCTGATTAATGTTGACCTTATGATAACTTTGTCCGAGTGCTTTTGGCATCTTTCTACTTTTCATCTGTACTTAGCATTTTTTTCCAAAAGTCTAAAAATAAATCACATTTGAAACTGTTTTATTTTCATTCTTAAAGTAATTATGATTGGAATTTCATTCCTCAAACTTTGACACAGACATAAGAGCAAGTGGCCTGTTTTTGTGACCTCTGTTTGTCATTCATTATGTAATTATGAGTATATAACTAAGCTCTATGTAGCCACTAAACTATATCTCATGATGTGGAAAAAAAAAAAAGACATGTTTTAAAATGAGAAAAATGTGTGTTTCCTATAATATAGAGGCCACTAGTAAAATCATATGAGTCTAACTGTCACTTAACTCATTCTGCTTTATTTAAAGGTGCTGTTTCTTACGAGCAAAATTAAAGACAGTGAAAAAATGCTTTGCATTTTTATTTTTTTTCTGCTTTTTGTAACTGGTAACTCTCCAAAGATACGTAACTCCTGTGTGTTCATATTAAAGCCTAAGCCTCTTCTCTTGGTCAAGGAGGAGACGGCTGCAGCCTTTCTTCCTAACCTAGCCTAACCTTTCTTCCTAACCTTCTTCCTAACCTAACACAGTTATTGTTCTGTGTTCCCTGTCCGCTGCATCTGTTATTTGGTAGTGGCATGAATGCTCCCTTATGATGGCCAGGCACACATGGGGAGAGCAGCGGGGGGTGCGGTGAGGAGGAGGGGGCTGTCTGAATTACTTCTCGGTGCAAAGTGCATTGTCTTACCAAGGAAGCTGCTGCCTGCACTTCAGCCATTACTCTTTGCAACTCCTGTGCTGTGTGTAATGAGACTTCTTCTGAAAGTGAGTGTCTTCATGGTGGTGTCCTGTGCAGTGTACGTTAAAGTCGCTGTTTGAGGGGTAACTAGTATTTTTATGGCAGCGCTGCATTTTCTATTCCTGACTGCCAGTCGCGTTCACCTTGGTGTGGAAACAGTCTTCTGTATGAGAAGTTCATTCAGTTTGCTTTGTAACTTATGCTGTCTGTTTTCTGTGTGCTAACTACAATTCTTACCTTTGTAAAGTAGGAGCAGGAATAAATGACACATTTTTAAAGCAAATGCTAGGGTTTTTGTAGTCACCAATCTCCTTTTCAGTAGATTCTTTTCAAATTAGTGATGCCACTGGGGGGTTAATGGATACTCTGATTGCGTTGCATTTCATATAGCATACTTCTTTCAAGAAACTAAAATATTTTGGTTTTGAAAAACACAACAACTTTTATTTGTTTAATGAAGTAACAATCACCAACCAAATTAAATCTCTGTTGCATTCCAGAAATCAGAGCTGCTGACACATGCAGACCTTGAGGAGCTAGGCAGCTCTTTCTTTCATGAGTTCTTTGTTGACTATGAGCTTTACATAAGGAAAAGATTTTCCACTTCCAGCCCATGGTTTGTTTTTTCTTTAGGGAGTCTTAAGCGCATTACTTTTAATCTGAAATAAAATTAAACTGTTTGTACATTCTCTCTTTTGTGATAGCCTATATGTGGTAGAGTCAACAAGATACTTGGTCACTGATAAGTTCTGTGTCAACTATTGATGACCACAGCATTGTCGTGGGAGGCTGTATCTACAAGCAATTAGGCATACTTACGTTTCTTCTCACATTGCAGTGTTTCTGCAGAGACAGAGATTATACATGCACAGAACCACAGTCCAAAGAC
This sequence comes from Phaethon aethereus, assembly GCF_964289735.1. NCBI lineage: Eukaryota > Metazoa > Chordata > Aves > Phaethontiformes > Phaethontidae > Phaethon > Phaethon aethereus. Next base: position 36,901,100 of record NC_138577.1, on the reverse strand, counting down.
AATAGCTGGTTAATTTTGTCCTGGGCTTTTATAAAACACTACATCTGTTGTGGAGGTGTGAGAATTTACTTGGTCTAATGGAACTGGGGCCTTATATGAAGAAGCTTAGGGCTGCCATTTGAGCAGAAAGTAAAACATAATGAAATATTTGAAAATAATTCCAGAAATAACGTGCCTTCTTATCACGGTTTGCCTGTGCAAAACTCAATTAAAA
>NC_138577.1:36857144-36900686 GCF_964289735.1 Phaethon aethereus | reverse complement strand
ACTCAGTGGTTTTGATAATAACATAGAATTGCAACGGATCAGTATAATAAACATACAGCAACCTTTGTCATATCTGTTAAAACTGAATGAGTGCTGAATTGCTCTGTTGTAAAGCAATTCCTTGCTCTCGCTGAGTGTTTCGCTGAAGAAAATCCTTTCTCAGCAACCTTCTTGAAGAGGTAAACCTTGCAGGGTGTCTGGGAAGTCATCAGACTCGATAGTCAGGACCAAAGGGGAGCAGGGGAGGTGCAGGGGCACTGGCAGAGTCTCCTCTGGGTCTGGTGCCAGTGCCTGTGCAGGGCTTGACAACGGCGTGAGGCAGAGCGGACAAGTGGTCTCTCGGTTTGATGGGTCCTGCTCTAAGTACGGCTGGCAGGATGAAAACCCACTCCTGAAAGCTGGTGAAAACTCCAGGCAGTTCAGAAAGCCCTGGTCCAATTTGGTCTTGGTAAGGTGCTCACATTTTGCGGGCCTGTCTTTGACTTCCAAGATGATTGTTTGTCCCCCCAGAATATCACAATGCAGTGTGTCAATATTAAAAGTGCCAAAATCACTTCAAGGGCTTACATGGTCTATGTAGGAAAGTCAGCTGCAACGTGGCCCCAGTCCAGTAAAGTACTTAAGAAATTACCTTTACTTTAAATACAAGTTAGTCCCATTGATTTGAAATGGAACCCACTTATGATACTGATGTGTGAGCTATAAAAATATTTTAATTAACTTTGAAATAATTTGGTGCAAAGTCCAACAAATGTTGTTTAATTAATTTGAACTTTCAGAAAGAATCCAGTATTTTTATTTTTAGCAATATCAGTAACCATGCATGGTAGAATTCGTACGTTTGTCCTTACCGATGTGTTATCTCCATGCAACGAGCTCTAGAGAGATGTTTTTGTTGATAGGAAAACTGGAAGGAAGAGGTGGGAAGGCCCTACTTGAGGCATGGAAAATATGAGATACAAAACTTAAAGTATCCTTTATTCTTAGGGTGGTTACATGTTTCAGTATGGTTTTGGGAAGGGCAAGGGATGGGTTTTGAAATAACAAAATAATAAATACCATAAACTGTCATGCGTATGGCAGTTACCCTACACACCTGAGTATAGGTGTTCCATTAAAAAATGCAATAAAGATTGTGGCTGTTGAAGGAAGCAGATGATTTGGTGATGTTCTATGGAGCTGAGAAGTGTCTATGGAGGTTCTGGCATTTCTTCACTGTTTGGCTTGTCTGGTATGAAAGGAATGTAGTTTCTGTTTTGCAGGGCAAAGACCAGTTAGGGGATTATTAATTCTCAAGTTTGAAAGCAATAGCTTAAAATTAGTTTATTGCACATAGGGGAGTTGGGTCACCAGACAATATTTATACAAGAACAGTAAAAATAAATATCTTCAGTCTACAAAACGACGTGTCCTGAGACCAGCTTCTAAGCTAATGTCACTGTTTCATTGTTTTTCTATTGCAGATATGTCTTCTCCTACAATGAAGAAACCTGAAAAGCCTTTGTTTAGTCCTACTTCTCCCCAGGATTCTTCACCAAGACTGAGCACTTTTCCCCAGCATCACCACCCAGGAATCCCAGGAGTTGCACACAGTGGTGAGGGTTATGGAGGAGGAAGAAATACCTCCTCCTTATTCATTTGGTCTGTTCTCCTTTCCTACAATCAGATTGTGGTGCATTTTTGCAGACTTTCTTAGACACCTAATGCTGTTTATGGTACTGATGAGAGTAGAAATGGAAGAGGTTGGGGTAACTTTGCAGGAATGCTCATTAAGCTCTGTTCAGGTAGTCTGACTGCTGCAAGTCACTGGAAAGGATTTAGGATTAACCAGTGAATAAAATAAGCTGTAAACTGCATGAAGAAACTGACAGGAAAAGTCCTTCTTTCCTCCTTCCACCTACATCCTTTTTTATTATTGTTGCTATGACTATGTGGTATTTAAGTACCAGAATAGGTAGGATTTAATACATGAGAGAAGTCACAACCACGTTCGCAATGTGACACAATGTAATAAGTACCAGTGCTTCTTTTGAATGCTCTGTCTAAAGAGGTAGAATCCTGATAAGTATTTTTCAACATCCGTTTTCTGAAATCCATAGTAAAAGCATGGTAAAACTTCACTTAAAGTGTGAAGGAGACACTTGAAATGTGATGGAATGCATGTTATCTTGAGGGTTTATCAGGAATGACAGGGAAATTCCAGCATCATGGTCTGTTTAATTTTAGAGGTGAGAGTGACCCTGATTCTTGAGATGAGAACTCCGTCCTCGGAAGTCTCCCCTCAGCAGCTCATCATGTCTCCTTACTAACTGCGTATAAAGGGATTAATTTATTGATCAAAGCTGGGTGACTAGAGGAGTAAAACAGATTCGCAGACTCTTTCTTCTTTTCTTTAACATGCAGTTCTGCTTTGAGAAGTTTCTGTTTTGTGATTTCTCCATGATTTCAAGTTCCTCTCTTTCAATTCATGTGTAAGGACTATTTTCCCCTTAACATCCACTTATTTTGTATTATGAAAGCGAGCCTGGAGACATTCTGGTCTCCGTTAGGTTTCCACTATCAGCAAATACTCAAGCACATCAGAGATGATGGACGAAATGGAAGGGATAGATTTCTGCTCACTTGTGTTTGTTTTGCACAGCTCCCACATGTCAGAGCAGTAACTGTTTTATGATTAAACTGAACTGGTGGGGCTGTGATTAAAATCAGTCTGTCACAAAACAAGTGTCTATAATTATTTTTGCCCTATACTTGTGTGTAGATTTTTATATTTGCTTTAGTGTATAATTTTTAGATATATGTATCTGAACGACAGTCATAACCTAATTTGTAGATGAACTATTTTCGTGCTAGGAAACGTGATTTCTATCTGCGTAGCCTGTTCTATTACAACAGTGAGCAATGGTTTTGAGATTTGCAAGGTTTTGATTATCAAGTACGGCAGTTTTGTAACATTTCTAGTGTTTTTTTTTCTTGGGAAAACTATGACTTGGTCCCAGCTCAAAAATAGCAAGTAATTTAAAATGTTAAGCTGAAAAAAACCAAAGATAGATACGTGGTCCAGGAGAGCGGTGTTGATGTGCTTGTGCTGATAAAGTATAGAACAGTGAGCAGTTTATAAAATAACTTGCTTATACAGACCTGATTTTATACCCTCCCACTAATGAAAATTAAAAGACTGTTGTCTTTTCTCTATTTCTATCAAACTCGGTACCTCCTTTTTAATATGTTGCCAAGTAGGTGCCCTCTAGATGTGTAGTAAGGGTAGAAAGCGGGTTGTTGTGCAGTTGTGATAGAAGAACACTCTCCACTTCCAGCTGGGTGACTGGGCAGCAGCAGGACATGCTGTGCATTCCTTTCACTGTGAAAACATTATATACAGTCTATAGATAGAGAAGTGTGTGTTTGTAGGGGCTGGGAAGAAAGAGAATGCAGAGAAAAAATGTATAGTGTAGATACTTTTTTGTTTGTCAGAGATTTTTTTAGTGGATGGATTGGTTTCCCAGGCCTTGAAGTTGAATGTTCATTAGCTAACAAGGGTGAGCTAATGTTCTTGGCATTATTGATGAGTAGTTATAACCCTGTCCCCACGTAAGGCAGGTAATGTGCAATGCAGTGAGAAATCACTAATTGTTTCTTAGGACTTGGTGACTTTGCACTCCTCTGTTGGGAGTGCTGTGGATAAAAGCATAGGTTTTATTTATTGAGTAAAGTATTTGTTTTGTTTATTTTGGTTCCAGATGGGAAAACTGTATAATTGAAATGTGTTTTATGCTGGAGAATGATTACTGTTTAAAGAAAAAATGAAAAAATATGATGTCATAGCCCACAAAGCCAAATCAAGATACAATATTTATGAATTTGACACAGTAGCACTTTCTGTTGCCTGGGATGTTGTGAGGGTAGGACATGTGAGTTTTTCTGTGAAGATGCCATGAAGCAGGAGTGCAGTACTGACTTATAACTGACTTTTTATTTTTCTTGCTGTAACACAGAGGTGAAGAATTTTAGAAGAAACAAGATGCGAAGTAATTTTAATTTTATTTTATCTTCTCCAGTCATCTCAACTAGAACTCCACCTCCACCTTCACCATTGCCATTTCCAGCACAAGCTATTCTCCCTCCTGCCCCATCTAGCTACTTCTCTCATCCAACGATCAGATATCCTCCCCACCTGAATCCTCAGGATACTCTGAAGAATTATGTACCTTCGTATGACCCGTCCAGCCCGCAGACTAGCCAGGTACTGTAAAACAATGCGAACCCTCCAAAAGAAATCCTATGAGGAATGTGTGTCTCCCAGGGCGTCTAGACCAGTATCTCACTAGTTGTGGTCTCAGAGCAAGCTGGGAGCAGGCCTGTAGGTGATCCAGCAACTTTCCCTGTTCAGCATGGTTGAATAAAGGTCGCAGGTTAGTCATATCCACTCTCTATTCCTTTGTCAAGCGTAAGAAAATTACTTGTACTGAACGACCCGGCAGCACTAACAAGGCAGGCCCTAGTCCTGCACCCCTCCTGCAGGCTGGGTGCTGCTGTGGCAGCGCTGGGCCACCGGAGGCAAAGCTCCTGCTGCAGGACGGAGCAAGGGGTGTGCTGGTATGTGCGTACACATGCATGCACACACGCGGACGTAAAAGTTTATTTGCCGACCAACAATGAAAATAAAACTCTATCAAGGTAATGCTTACCCTGTTTCGTAGGCACGTGACTTTTCTCTGCACAGATGCAAGGACTTTACTGTAGCGAGGACAGCACAGACCCACAGAATTGTTTTTTCTTCCTTTTGTAGAGAACATGCAGTAAACAGATGAGTTGCTGGCTGCTGCACCAATTCAGACTAACGTCTGATATAGGACATTAACATGGCTTTCATTAGTGAAGTAATTTGTGAAGTACTGTGAGCAAAACTGCTTTCCATGATAGCATCAGCACATAGCGTTAGCATGTGATCTGCCCTCTAGGATAAACTTCAGCTGAGACTTGGTCTGTCAATACTCGGAATATTTCCTGTGTCAGTGTATGTAATCTTCGCTGCTCAGGCTGATATTTAGTTTTGATGCCTTGTCTGAAAGGCTCCTGTGGAGCCCTGCAGCTTCTGCTTTTTGCATGTTTTTTGGAAGAGCCCTGGGAATGTAAACTGAAGAGACAACGGTCAGGTTTTCCTGCTCCTAAGAGTAAGGCTTCTTTGGAAGGACTGTCTTATCAGGGGTGATGGGGTTGCTGTGATGGCGTTTTGTTTTGAGCTTTGTTTTGCTTTGTTTTTCACCAATAATGACAGGCCTTTCAACGTGCGTTTCAGGCACAACAACAGTAGAACTTGAGACTGAATCAAACCTTCTATGTTGAATAACAGAAAAGGCCCCTCTGGGCTGTTCAGAAGGTCACTGTGGCTGTCATCCCCATGGGCTAGTGCTCTGGTCCAGCTGCATGACGTTATATGTATTTAAGAAAAAAAAAGCAGGTCCATAAAATCAAAATTTACTTTGAAGGGAGAAATCCTAACTATGTGATTTTTGTCTGTTACTATATTAATGCAAATTAAGCCAAAAAGTGAAAATGGAGTATGTTGTCTTTAGAATACAAATCTGCGCATGCATTGAAAGTCTTTCAGTCCCATATAGCTGAGACTCAGCTGGGAATGTTGCATGCAGGACCTGATTTTAATTTGTGTAAAATTTTCATGAATAACAAAGTCTAATTAACACATCCATTAAAAGTCCTTAACGTTAATTCAGTGCAGAAAATCTTAGAGTTCCATTGGATTTTTTTTTTTAACTGATGTCTTAATTAGGCACTATTAAGGGAAAAATTATGCAAATTAAAATTAGGCCGTTACTGTTATGCATTTCTTTAATTATTCAGTGCTTGTTTTACTTACATTTTGATTTCTTATATATATTAAAAGAGTAGATGAGGTGATAATCTCTCTGGATCATTCTGTGTTCTGCTTTGGATCATCACTGAAAAGATACAACATCTAAATGAAGTATCTGACGTCCTTTCAGACCGTTGACAAATGTACTGTCTTGTGATTTTAACACTGGGGAGTATATTCATCAAGCAAAGGTGCTTTCAACTCTTTGCCCAGCAAGAGTCTTACTCTCTTCACTTATCTGCGTTTGAAAGATTAATATTTTGACCTTAAGACATAAAGTTTTACGCTGCTGATTTTTTTCGGAGTAGTAGCAAACTAAAGACACTTCCTCTTCTTGTGTTGTGGCACCATAGGGAATAACAGGCCAAACTGGCCTCAGTTTACTACTTTCATCACCTTTGTATTAGGGTAATGTTTTTCATTTCATTTGATGTTTGATTTAGTTCCTGAGAAGGGGGATGACGTTTAACAACACTAAATACAGGATTCTAGGCATCTGCATCAGCTGTTCTCCACAATTTATTGTCATTAATCACTATTATTAGCGGAATCTCTTTTAAATTTAATTCTTTAAAGTTCACCTCTGAGATAGCTGTACATTAGAGGAATTTTATGCCCAGTCAAAATAATCTCTAAATATAACAGTTAAAGGATGGCTGTACAAAAAGTAAAACAGCAAGAATAATTTTTTGCTTAGGATAAGAAAAAGCAGCCGTCTGTGAAGTTTCAGTGACAAAAGAGAATTGTTCTGATACAATGGCATGCTTTGAGCCAAACCAGTTTCTCTTTTCTAAATAAAACATGAATTTTTATTCAAACAAATTTAATTATTATAAAATGCAAAACTTCATCTGCAGGAATACCACATCAAATTTAATTATACTTTCCCACCCCAAAACATACTCATTTGGATTTCAAAAGGAGAACTATGATGATAGTTTTGATTTCAGCTTTAGACATAGAAAGGATGGATACCCTGACAGCATTTACCTAAACTGAACTGTTCCTCCCCAACATCTTTCACTAATACGCTAATTTAGATTGTTACAACAGGCAACTGAGATGCCTTGTACTCCCCACAGCAATTTTGAGATTAATTACATTACTGCTGCACTGATTATAGTGAGACAGTCATGCTATTCAATGGAATACTTTAAGCAAAATTAGTTTAAAGATATAGAGCTCCCATAGGTTTCCACGGTGGGAAGCATTGGGCAATTTTCTTGACATAAATACTCCAAATTATGTGTGATGAACAGTCAGGAAGTTCAAACAGGCCCTTTGGCTGCAGTGAAAAGTGGTTCAACAATGGATGATGCTAAACAAAAGAGAGCCGTGGCTGTCGGTTTCATGCATATCTGCTTTTTATCCCTTGTTCAATCTGGAGAATAAATAAACAAATGTACTAAGCAGAAATGGACCTTGTTAGATACAGAGCTGGACTTGCCTTCAACTAGTAGTCTGAAAAGTTCCCAAGATTTTGAGAAGTGCTGTACTTTCTTACTAATTGGGTAGTTCTGCTGAGCCCTTTTTATCATACTTACCTCAGTGCTTCTCTTAGCTGGGCACGCATTTTATTGGATGAGATTGTGTGTGTGAGTATGTATCCGTATTATGATGGGGTGCTGGTCTCTCCACGGTTAAATTGATAATGGTTACTCACTCTTAAGTTTCAGCAAAAACTAATCGATTGGTATGTGTCTAATCAACCTACAGTGTTCACTCATCTACAGTGTATTGAGATTTTCAAAGCTAACACAAATTTTGAACATTTCTTTTTTTAATGATTCCAGATGGGTGAATCTTTTAATCTTGGAAAACATTACCTCCTCTGTGTGCAGGCACACATGTAAATCTGCACAAATCTGAAATGCATTAATAATTGAGTGTATGAATCAATATACAGTATCAAAATCAGACTTCCAGTGAGCCTGAAAAATCACAGCGCACAACAACACTTGTGTAGCTGAAGTCAAAACCAAAAGCTCCAAACTTAATGCCCCACTGAGTTAAACAGAATAACTTCCTGATCAAGGTGTGGTGAATCACAGAAGAAGGGTCAGCAAGTCTGATGAAGGAAATGATGGTAAAGCAAACTGTTAAGGTGAATCCTGCTGAAGAACATCCTGGCATCAGAGAGAAATTTATTTTCTGACTGAACCAAGCAAACAGGAGTAGACAATCTTGAAAGCCCTTTGAGTTTGGATTATGAAGGGCACAGTTTACAGGTAACTTAAATCAATTTTTGTGACATTTTGGATAAATACACAGTTTTCAGTTGCATGGTAAAACTGCCTGCAGTTTGGGGTAGTTAAGTATTGGACCATTTTCCTCTTACAATAAATGGCTTACACTTGTTACATACTACAGTCCAAGTGAACCGCTGTCCACATATTGACTAAAATTCCCGGCCTGTTAAAATGTACTTTCTTGCAATGCGGGCTACTTTGCAGCTTTATCTTTTTAGTGGTTTTATCTTTGTCTGAAGATGGAAATATCTGAACTGCTTGAGAAGAGCTGCTTCTGGAAGCTGGTGAGGCCGCTTATTTTCCTCTCATAATTCATTGTGGTATTCAGTTTTCTGTTCAATGAAAGATAGGCACACTCCTCCGGAATTCCAGGCAGATGCTTTGTCGTTCTTCAATACAATAACTGCAGTCATTTAGTAATGAGGAGGGAATCTTGTGAGGCTCTGTTTGGGCTGGTCAAAGGGCTTCCTGTTGGTTCCTGGGAGAATACTAGCAGAATAAGCTGACACAAGCTATATGCGTGCATGTGGTTTCTATGGTACAGCTAGCACCTTTATTTGTTGACATTTAATAGTTTTCATCTTCTTGGGCAAGCCCTTCCTTGTAATTTTAAAGAAATTATTGAATATTAAATGTGGAAATGTGCTGGTTTTAATTGTAATTGGGAGACAGAGAGTAGTAGCTTAACTGTATCTACTGACAAGGCATTTAAAGATATAATTGCAAGTTGTAAATTGTTACTTTGTGTTTAGTTTGCCCATTTTTAGTTTATTAAGTGCACAGTTACAAGTCTACAGAGTGCCTGAAATACCATGTAACCCAAAGATATCTTTTGAACATTTATCTACAGAGAGATTTCCTTTCCTATGCTTGTGTAACATGGACTTACCCTGTTGTTACAGCGAATATACAAGGAAAGCTCGGTATTTCCTTATGCTCTACCTGTTGACAAATAATTCATATTTTGTGAGCTCACAAGTAAAATGTGATTCAGGATAGAGGACTCTTTGCCTAGACTATCTTACTATATCTGTGTATGAACATGGGTTGCTGAAGCTCTGCAGTTGCTCTCAGCCTCAGCAACATTACATCAAGCGGGAAATGCTTTCTCAAGTGGATGAGACTCAGATCTTTATAGATCAAAGTCAACACCTTGATTTCTCTCAGAAAGTAGAACAGAAGTGATATTGTCAGCCAAGAACTGGCAACAACATGTTTTTTCTAAAGCTAATTCCTCAACCAGACAGGTAGCTGCTTGTCACACCACCTGAAGCTTTCGCATGGCATCTCCCAGTGAGGTCTGTGTAAGATGTGCTGTAGCAATGAGTTACTCAGGTGGCAAGGGTATGGAAACTAGTGAGATTCATCCTTATGAAAAGTGGCAAGGGGCACTATAAAAAGGCAAAGTACATTTATATTGCTACCGTAGTGTCCAATAGCAGAAATAAAATCTGTATAGCCTTGCTTCTTGTTAAACAAATGCTTTATGGAACCCACCAGTTTCAACTTGAGAAGGAACCATCCTACAGTACCTTCTACAGTCTCACAGGCAGTGCTCTAGTAGTACCATTCCCTTATGTTTAGCAGAGTCTCAAAGGCACTGTTATATTACTCAGATAGGTAGTAACTTGAGGATATGTCTCCTGCTCATTTGATACTGCCTTCTATACCATTGAGCTGTCTCCAGTGGGAGACTAAAATGGCCACTGAAGTTCACAAGCAACGTTATATTAGGGTGCCCTAGGCAAAAACTCTACCAAAGTAAAAAGTTTGGGTTTGCTTTGTATAACCAAAAAAAAGAAAAAAAAAAGGGGAGGAGTTAGAAAAGTGGAAGATACTTCTTCCAGTTTCTTTTACTTGTAGATTTTCTGAAACATCCATCACCCTCTGTGAATATCACAGAGCACAGTGGCATGGACTCGGAGACAGAACTTAACCAGCTAAGACGTCCTGGTTCATAGATGTGGCTGGTACACAACTGTTAACACAAGATATTTGGTATGTGAGGAGGGGACCAAAATGTGCAGAACTGGATCTTCTACAGCTTCATCAACAAAATTAATTCAATCGATGGTCTCAAAACTACACTGCCATAAGAGTTTTGCAGTGATACTCTTCACCATAGTATATGAACTTTGCCATTACAAGGGACTGGAACTGTTGAGAAGAAATGGGTGACAGAGTATTTCCAAACACACTGAGTCCAGTTTGACTAAACTGCACTCATTTGTTGATCACCTGGCTATAGACAGGGTAACTGTCTTGGGAAACACAGAGTTTCTATTGAAAAACGCATGTTTTGAGATGAAAATGTATTGTTCTCCAAGTATAGTGTTTAGCTGGAATAATGTAATTTTATTAAGCCCTGAAACTTCTTTCTGAAACACCTAACACAGTATCATATGTAGCTGTATCTAGGAAATGCACAGGATTAAGATAATTTCTGGTCTTTGCTGGTTATTTCTTTGAAGATGCTTTGTATGTAAGATTCCAAGGAAAATTGGAATTATTTTATTTGGAATTTTGAATTATAATTACCATTATTTTGTAAAAAAAGATACTGTGCAAATGTAAACATAAAATCTGTTTTATCATTTAAGCAACTTAATAGTTTATGTGAATTGTTTAATATGTATGTCAAATTCCTGTTATGTTTGGATATCTCATCTGTAGATATTAGTGTTGCCATTTCATTATGGCATCAGAAAGCTTTTTTTAATGCTGGAAGTAGTGAGCTATATGACAAAACACTGTCCTAGTGTAACTGAAGACCTAAGGTGTCAATGTGTTGGTATTTGGGCAAATACCTGAACAGAAGTCTAAGAGATGGTTGATTAATTACTGATTATAAATATATTAGTAAAATCCCAGCAGGGAAAGTAGGTATAGTGAATCCTGATTTTAAGAAAGTCCATATTCATACCTGTTACAAATTGCTGTTCAGAATTCAGACCCAAGGACTAATTGAAAATGTACGTAGTGCACACAATCAGATATTCACAGTCCGACAATCTGAGTTATGTTACAGCTATTAGAGTGAATACAGCTCATCTGTGGCTTTAGGACATGAATGGGTTCATCTGTTGCAATTCAAGATGGTGTGAATTAAAAAGCTGGAAAATGTCACACAGATCTGAAAATTGTATTAGCCTCCAATCCAGCAACAGAAAAATGTATACCAGCATAAATTGGGGCTAAATTTGCCAAACCTTCATTGTGTTTGCTTCTTTCCCTCTCCCATTTTCAAATGCACGGCTTGTTTATCTAACACAGCTGCCTCCACGCAATTTGCTTGAGGTTTATGCCTCAGGCATCGTCTCTCTGTGAATCCATCACACAGGCATATTGATGGCCTAGCTGATGGTAACAGTTGATTTTTCACCTGTAATGCATTTATCTGTAAGAATCTCCTCAGGGAAAACTGGAACTAGAGCCTAGAACTTACCTTAAATAAGGATAAAATGAATTTGTGTTAAATTATGTGCTATAAATATTTACACTTGTAGTTCAAGTGGATACTGTCCAAGTAGATATGTAGTTTCCATGATAAAATATCTTTTGACATAACTGCAAAAGTTAAGGGGAGAACAGGTCACAGAAACTATTTCTATTTCTATTAGCCAGTTTTCAATAATACTATGTATTGACAACTTCAGAGGGCTATTTCTGACCAGAGGGTTTCCCTCTTCACACTGAAAAATTAAAGCAGGACAGAGGACTTCAGACATCCAAGACAGCCAATGTTAAGCTTGTACTACTATCAAATGCCATGATCCAGAATCTAGGCCTTTATTTCAAAAGCTTTTTAGTTTTGTGTTCGCAATGGTAACCATAAAAGTGTGAACTGAGTATAAATCAATGCAGCAATGTCAGCATCAGTCTGAAGACAGGCCTAAACAACAACTCTGAGACAATTAAGTGATCTGTTTACTTAGGACTACTTTATGATCTTAAGCTGCAAACTAATTACAATAACTTAAATATCAGTTTTAAGTGCCTCACTGTTGACTGCATGCAAGAAAGACAAGTATGGATGTTTCAGGAAGGTTTCTTATGACTGACATTCATGTAACAGAATTTGGGAAAGTACAACACTGGTTTTCATAAACTCTGTTTTCAAATGTAGCACACCCAGGAAAAACACTGAAGTTTTAAGAAAATTTCAGGTGTACCATTTCCTATGACAAACTGTGTCAGAGGGAGGACCTTAGCTCACATCTGAAAAACAACTAGGATTCTTGAAGAAGAATTATATATGTGTAAGTCCTGGTGAGTATGTGCTTACCTACAACTAAGGTTAGTTAAAATTTTAAATACAGGAAACCTTCAGTATAGGGGGAAAAGTTAGGTTCTTAGACATGGTACACCAAGCTCTGTCTCGTGTGTACTTATCCCTTCTTGTGTTATCTTGTTTGCTGAGCAATAACATCTGAACAGTTATTGCAATGCACAGTATTTGACATTACTGCAAAATTTTAAAACAAATGTTGTGTTACAAATGTGAAAACAGAGGTAAAGTACTTGAAAAAGGAAAAGAATAGACATTAGAGATTACAAAAATCAAAGCAGAATAAACCATGAAGTGCAGTCAGAAGATACTTGGGGAAACGTGACAATATACAATAAAGGTGTTAAGAGGCAGGTAACTAGGTTATAATTGCATTTGAAATCTAATGTGCAGTCAGAATCTGAAATGTTGGAACCCTAAGAATTAAACTTACTGAAGTAATGACTTTTCCCTTTTCTTACTTTGGACGTTTTATTTTCCTGTCTAGAGGTTGCAGATCTCAGTTTCATTGTCTTGTGTCTGGACTCAGTTTTACATGTTGGACAGATGTGGAACAATGCCTACCATTTAAGAAGACATAAAAAAAAAAAAATGTAGACACTTGGTGGGGGATCACAAACCATGTCCACTAAAATCACTAAATTCCCCATGGATTTCAACAAGCACAGGATTTCACCCTCAATTTGGATCAAGTGGGGTGATGTAGTGCACTGCTGTTATGTATCGCACTGGGAAAAACATGGTTTATATGAGAATGGGGTATAGCTATATTCTTTGTCTTATAACTCAGCAAGGAAAGGGTTTGCTCATTTGGACCATATGCACAAGGACTAAGCTGGAGTCCATGTGAGCCATTGCATTCCTGTTGACCAGGATCACTAGGGAGCAGTAGAAGGTGATACATGGCTGTAAATTGTCCTGGTCTCAAGCTGAGTCCTTCTAATTCATTCGAGTCAGGCTTTGGAGACCGCTGCTTTTGGAAGCTGATGACACTGGCTGTTTTAGTCCATAAGCTCCCTGGAATCTTTTTTCTTAGTTTTTAATAAAAGTTGGTCATTTTGGTAAAGGTTTCTCCCTTGTTTTTGTGATGTGTTAGCACACCACAAGAGCTAAGGCTCCTAAGGTAGCCTTGTTGTCAAGGTCAGTGACTCGGTGACCTAGGAGCTACCAGACACAACTGAGAGGTGGTTGTCCCTCCAGCAGACTGTGTGAGCAGCCGGGCTGCCCGGGCAGGAGAGGAGGAGGCTTGCCTCTGCAGCAGGCTCCCCAGAAACATACTGAAAATCTAGTCTAACATAGCAAGCAGGTCTTACTGACAAGAATTTTGGTGTTGTAAAGAAAAGATTATCATAAGGTCTGCCTGTATTTCTGACAGTTTTCCCCACAAATGCTTCAAAGTGTGTGACAGCTCCCGTACTTAGAGCAGAGCCTGTTTTATTGCAACATTGAGATGTCTTGAGTTGAACTCTCTACAACTTGCAGTCAGTGAATGAGGATACTTGCCTCTAAATTTTGGAGTATCTTGGGTCATTTGTTTGGGGGATTTATTTTAGGTAACTCTTAGAGATTTTCTGAATTTATGTTAGTGGAAATTTTCATTTTGTTCTGTGGCAGGTGCAGTCAGATTTCTGGTCTCCAAGACACCTGGTTTTAGAGGCTGGCAGGTCTTTGAAACAGAGCTCACAAAATAAAATTTCCTAAACCCCTGCTAAGATAGAACTCAAAGACAGTGGGCTTATTGACACATACTTAATATATAACTGTTTGCTGTAATATAAAGATATAATTTGTATTCTTGAGGAAAGACCTCTGTAAATACTGAGTTCCGCGCTTATGACCCGTTGGTTACATAAGCATGCAAGCAAATGTTCAGTAAACTTTTAGGGCACATTATTTTCCAGAAATTGTCTTGTATATATTCTGTATATATCTCATTTTCATTTCAAGTACACATACTAAGGGACCTCTATCTAACTGTTAAGTTTCACCTAGTGAATAAAACTTAATGTAGTCTGCCAATTATTTGGGGAATTTGTTATTCGTGAAAGTATTGTCATTCCTTTGAATCTGTGCTGCTTTCTTATTTTGAAGCTACTTTGACAGCTGACAGTTACTCCCATTACTAAACTCCTAGTAGTAACTTCTCAGTTTACACAACTAGGGGCGTGAATAAAAAAGTGGCAAATACCACCCAATTTCTTTGCAAGATCTGGGGATTCCATGGCTCTTTTGCCCCCACCCCTGCTCCAACACCCCCCCACACCAAACATACAGTTATGTTTAGGGGGTGACACTTTTTCATTAAGAGGAGCAGTTTATTGGCCACTTCTCATTAGTTAACATTTTTACTGTTATTTCTCATTATAAGGCTTGTGATGTTGGAGAGGGAAGTAGTCTGCTAACTTGCTCAGTGTTCCTATGAATACCAGATTGGTCTCCATTTGCACTTATGTTTTCTTCTACTTTGGTTTTAGATGTCCTAAAGAACACGACTCTCCCTTGGGGGCATTTGCAAAGTCTAGTAGATCACACTGCCAGGAAGTTTCTCCTGCTATTAATTTTAAATTTTCTCCTTCTCTATTTCATTCCATTACACCGAGTTTATACTTCCCGTACTTTCCAAATAATTCCTTCCTTTTCTGTGTGTTTATACTCTGCACATACTTGCAGTAATTGTCTCAGCCCAGTTATTATTTCATTACTATAGTCATGCTTACCTCTTTTAACCTTTCCTTTGTATCTGTTGAATCAGGTCCTTCATCAGTCCATTTCTTGACTTTGACTTATCTCAAATTTGACAAGATCCTTCTGATAATAAGATCCCCAGTATTTTTTACTTTGTGTGGCTGTATTTTAAAATATGTATGATTCACAGAACACACAATCAGTTTAAGATAAAAGGTATCAGCCACTGTTGAAAAAACTATTTACTACTTGCTGATTTTTACTGCAAGTTATTTACTGTTAGAGTATTTACAGTCATACAGAATGTCTAAGGCATGTTTCAGCATTGGCTAAACACATTTACCAATGAACATTGACACATTAAGATGTGCCTATATGCAGAAAGTAGCATATTACCTTGATGACCTGTACAATAAGGTCATATGCAGACTGCCTCTTGTATCTGTGAAAGAAGTGTCTTTATTATGCTCTTGACTTGCAAAGTTCCACGCTTCTGTGTTTTTGGTAGGTGGCTTTTGGCCAAATGGTATGACATACACATTATAGTTATTGTATCCTAACCGTCTCCCCCACTCCCAAACATGTGAATTATTAGCTAGCCTTCCAGTATGCGTAATTTCTGTGGACAACTGTGGTCAAGTCTTGGTTGTGCTCCAAGCCAGAATGGTATGGCAAGTGAAAACAGAGGTTTTGCATCACTCATTTGCTCTTAATACTTCCTATGTTAGGACCTATGCCTGGTCAGTTTAATCCTGCTATCATGGGATTTACTGTGTTTCACAGCTGCTGCGTGAACAGCAAATATATTTTGAAACAATCTGATGCATGCTGCATCCAGAAAGAAAGAAAGAAAGCTTACCAAAAAGTACTGCTACTTAAGCATGTACTACCTATCTGAGGAGGGATCTGCCTGCTGAAAATACTACATAGAAATTCGTTGCTTTGTTAGAACAGTGCATTCCAGCACGCAGGTACTATGGTGATGGGCATTCTGGAAGACCCTAAAAGAAGTGGGTAGGTTCCTTAAGTGCAATGTGTATGTTTCACAAGGCATTCTTTTGATTTTGTTTTGTAGCCTAACAGCAGTGGTCAAGTAGTAGGGAAAGTGCCTGGCCATTTTACTCCAGTTTTGGCACCCTCTCCCCATCACAGTGCGGTGCGACCTGTGACCCTGACCATGACAGATACTAAACCCATCACTACATCCACTGAAGGTGAGGCATCTTCACCTACAGCAACCAGTAAGTATTTCTTTAGGAAACCGAAAATGTCCATCGAAGATTCGATATCATTTCAAATTGAGGCCAGAAAAAGGTGCCTTTTCCTACTATTTGACCAAGTGGATGCTCATCATTTTACATGGAGAGCTAACATGATCTGACTGCAAAGCTTTTCCTGCCCAAATTTCAACCAATGCATCATGTTGCATGAACCAAAGTTTGTGACATGCCAACAAAAATGAAAGGGAAAAGCCTGCATATTTGACCACTGTTCAAGAAAAAGAAAACATGGTTGTTCATCTAAGGTGGACATTGTTAAGACATTGAGAAGCACACCCAGATAGCAAGGTTTTACAATGACCCGCAGGCGGAATTCCAAACAGCGATTGGATAATTTGCTCCTCAATGAGCTTTCCTTCAGAAATCAAGCCTTGTTACAACGCATACTGAATCCGAGCTATGACAATTGCATGTTGATATAGGTTGTGTCATTTTTAGCAAAAACAACTGATGTGGCAAAAGAAAATTTTAATTCCTTGTCATTGCTTCAGTGGATGGGTAGATCCACTGTATGTTAAAAAAAAACAACAAACCCTAAACGCTAACTTTGATGTTTTAAGCTCTTTATTACTATATAGGACCATATTATTTATCCTATTATCTTCAATGGAAATAAGAGCAAAAGTGTTACTATGTATAGTAATTTCTTGTCTTCCAAATACTCATCTTATGCTCAGTGATGCAGAATGTTGCTTTTCAACTACTTTCTGCATTTCTGTTGTCTTTGAACTTTTATTTGGACTTGTCATGGCCAATGTTACCAGTATTTAGCAGAGCGATGAAGATTTTTAGTAGATGCTTCAAAACATACACTTTGGAAGAAAATTTACCATTTAAAAATATTAATCTCTTTAGGGTCTGTTAGTTTAAAATTATTTGCTTTAGGCCTGTTTAGTATTTGAACTGTAAATCCAGTCCCTAACTTTTGGTCTGTTGTTAATGGACACCATAAACTGTATGTTTCCTAGGTGTAGTAGAAAATATCTACTTCACATATTTTCATTAGAATGTGCACAGTAGTGTCCAAGATATGAAGGCGGAAAACTGGTTATGCCTTTATTATAGAATGATAGTAGTAATTTCTGGACAAACTATTGTTTAAGTATAAACAAATAATTACATGAGTAGATTTATGGAAGTATTTTTACTACTAAAATACTAAGTATTTTAAACAGTATTTTAGCTGTTCTTTTAGTATAGCAGAAGTTTTTGTTAAAAGGTGGTAAAGTATATCTATATCTTTCCTGTTATTTTGTGGTACGGTTCTTGCACCTTTTAAGAATTAGGCTTAGCAGCAAACAAGAAGCTGTTGCTCTAAACTTTTGGTCCAGAATAGAAATCTGAGAAAACTGAGTTAGTGTATAGTTTCAAGTATTCACAGTTTCATTCTGCTTCCTGTTTGACATGATCATGCCTGTCCTAAATAGCTGTCTCAGATGAGGTCACGGTTTCTAAGGCAAACGGCAAAAAGAACTAATACAATGTCAGAACTGCATTAGGATGTTTTCTGGTAATCTGACCATATTATTCATCATTACACGAAGGAAAATCTAATCTGTTCATTGTCCCACTACTAAGATAAAAATTTGGACTATATATTTTCAAATGAAGTCAGCACTCAGTTTCTTGTGCAATTCATTGAAACTTGGGTACCTGATTCCCCATAAACCTTAGAACATCTCGGCTTAGATACTTGAAATAAGGCCTCCTCATGCTTTCACAGCAGTGTGCAAGTAACTTCTTGCCTAGCAATCCAATGTCTGTCACTACAGCACATAAATAAAAATTTAAAAACCCCTATGTGCAAATTTTATTTGAATGTGCCAGTTCTGCATATGACATAGCACATAAATGCTGCATGTTCAGAGTATTGTGGTTTTCAGAGCAGTGCAGTAGTCTATCTGCTTGGTAAAACCTTTTGAAACTGGATCGGTAACTGTAAGAGCAAAAAAGTGAAGGAACATAGCTTGTTGATGAAGAAAATAGCAAAAGATGAGGGATCATGTCCTGCTGATATATGACCTGTAAACTGTATTATCAGTCATAATAGACCTGCCACACAGAGTGCTAATGTCAACTTAATGGGAAAATCAAGACTAAATATATTTTAAGGCATAGCTTTATTTTTATTTGCAATAACTGATTGGATGGTTGAAAATATGTATATAGAGATATATATAAAAACATGCTTGGCCAACAAGTTGTTATTATTCAGTCTGATGAGAATAAAGTGGCAAATGATGAGCACTGCTTTTCAGTCTGAAGTGCAATAGCAAAATTGTTTTGAATGAGAAAGAACAGCAGGCTTTGATAATATTTGGGGAACCTTGTGGCCTCCACCATAATTTCCTTCTAATAACTGATTAATTTTTATGACTGTTTTTCAGTAAAGCCTGCTTATTGTGTAAAACCTTTTTTTTTTTAAGTTAATGGATTTTGTTTGCTTGTATTTGCTGTGTGACTTTAATAGTAACAGGCCAATTCAGCAAGAACTCCCATCTAGCTCCTCACTGGCATCCTCGTGTGTGTCTGTTCAATTTTAGTAGTTTTGCTTTGTCTGCCAGCAAGTTTCCAGATTGTGATGCTGCAAGTTGCAGTGAGGACATCTGCCCACTGGGAAGTGGAGTAAGACCACCTACCTCGTTTCATAAGTGCCACCAAAAGATGGTAATGGCTTTTGGGGATTACTGGCAGAGATGAGACAGGAATGTGACCTACAGGTGAAGGGTCCATATCCTGTAACTAATCCCAGCATCACCTACCATGCCCTTTCTCCTCAGAGATGGATTTCTTTAATCTTCTATAGCAGACAGCAGGAGACTTCCTTAAGTTGTCCCCCTGGGAAAATGTTGTTTCCTGATGCATAGGGGAGCTCAATATTTAATATCATATTGCATAGTAAAAATTAGCTCCCTTCTCATGAGAATACTAATCAGACACATCCTGTTTCCAAAGGCCTGTAAAGTTTCATTCGGTGCCACATAAGTAAACTGAACTTTTGTTTCCATTTTTTGTTGTTCTTTTACTGATTGTGATGGGACTTCACAGCAGTACGAATAATAAGTGTGCACTTGTATTTTCTCTCAACATTGTAATCTCAGTGATTTCACTCATGCCCTAGATTGGTGTAATGGGAATGAGAACCAGGCTCGTGATTCCTTCAAATACATACCTTGTTTATTAAACAAAAAAAATTAATCAGGGGACCTTTATTTAACAAGAGACATCATTATGATTTACACATGCAGCTTCCATTGAAGTTTATAGGAATTTACACATGCCTTTCCAAATTTGGTCCAATTTTTCTTTCGCATTCTCTTGAAGTTTAAATAAAGGAAAAACACAGACACATCCTATATATTGCAAAATCATAACTCTGGATTTCTCATATTTGTACAGGGTAATAGTTATGATAGGTTGGTATTTTTATCAATCTGTTTTGTTCTTCCTTAATCAGCCTACACAGCCTCAGGCACATCCCAAGCCAATCGATATGTGGGACTAAGCCCAAGAGACCCATCCTTCCTACACCAGCAACAGGTGGGCAAGTTTCACATAGGCATAATGATATAGAGAAGCTTTTGCGATATTACCTTCCTGCGTGCTGCCAGTGTTATCTTGGATTAGACTGGGATCGCAAGGGTTTCAGTATTTGTCATCTGAAGATGAAGTTTATTCAAAACAAAACTGAGCTCTTTGAGAAACATCAATTTAGCATATGCTTTATTTATTAGATTTATGCCATCTTACGGAACTTCTGATCATATTTCTTTCAATTATTTTATTTTTCAAGAGCTCATACATGTAATCTTTAATAGAATTTTGGGAAAGAGAATGAGATATATAAAGAACAAATACTCATTTCAAAGTCAGTTTAAAAACTAAGCAAGATTTCCAAAACAAGTCCAACTTACTATTTTCAAGCTATTTTGTTTTGTTTTGTTTTGTTTTCCCATATCTTTAAGCCTACATTTCTTCATTTTAGTTCTAGAAGATGAGTTATAAAACCAAATTCACAGTGCAACACATCATCATTTCTAGTTTAATAGGTTTTAATTGGTCTGCTGATTTAAAGTGTGATAAAACCACATTTTTGTTCTAGTTTCTTACATCATTTATGTTTCAAGTAGCATTTTAAATTTCACATCTCATTAATGCTGTAAATTTAATGCAAATGAAGTGTTTATCCAAACTGTGAAAATATACAGCCGAGATTAATGATGGCTTACAAACAAATTAGCTGCAGTCAGTAGCAAGGCCATGCATATACAGAAATGCTACATAGCTAGTAACAGGAATAAATTCAGACCTGTTAGAACTTTAACATATTTTATGATGTGTGTTTGTGTGGCTCCTAGATCTTAACAGTAGAGGACTTTGAAATTAAGAGCATGTAAAATGTTACAAGGAAAAAAGCTGAATGTGGCAGTAAGAAAAGGGCTGTTAAATAGTCCTTTGTATTTATTGTACTGTATTTCTTTCTCAGGCTTGGGTTCCTGTCAACAGTTGGTACACATGCCTGTTTCATTTTTCAGTAAAACCTACCTGTTCTGTGTTTTCTGGGATACAGCTGAAGTGTGCTTCATCTGGAACTCCCTATCCCTACCCACTCCCAGGGCAAGGTGGCAGTATGTCCGTTTTAAAGGTCACCACATGCAGAGTTCAGAGAAAATCATAAAGATGATCGTTTATTCTAGATAGTTGATGCTTTGCCAACCTTTTTTTTTAACCAGTGAGACCTAACTGGAAACATCTGTACACTTTTATGAAAATACCAAATGACAATTAGTGGTTTTGCCAACCATTCATTTTTCAGTAAATTTTCTTGTGTATTGCTATTTTTTTAACCTCTCAAAGATTGTTGTATTATGAAATGTGTTATAATTACTATAACATGGTTCTTTTAAAAAGATACCGTATATATTTCATGTGTTTTAAAACACACATACTCTCTCTCTTTTTAAATGCAGTGCCTGTAATTTCTGGATTCCTTTAAAGGTGAAATTTTATCCTTTGAAAAGTCTCTGACATCCAGTTAACTTGGGGATGTGAATAAAAATTTTTTTGTCCACTACATGTTTTTAGACACAATTTTTCTGCAAATTTGCTACTGTTTACGCAACTTCTTGTTGCATGCCAGAAGGTAGTGGCAACACACTTTGTTTTCTTTTGGCTGAATTTATGACATGTAAATAATATATTGCTTATTTCATGCATCTTCTATATATTTTTTGCTTTGTGTAGGTGGAAATAAATTTGGAGGTTCAGCAGTGTCATAGGAACATAAAAGTGAGAGGGATCTGAAGGGTCATCACAGTCTTCGGTGTTTACATGCACTGTGTTTTATACTCCCTTTCATGGTAAAACGTGGCCAGTTGGCTTAGGGGGAAGGGGAAAATAAATTAGGTCTCACATACTCTTCATAAACAGAAAAGTTCTTCAGTGCCACTGTGTGAAACCAATGCTCTCCCTTCTAAAGTATATTGCTTCATTGACTCCTTATATTAATTCACAAGCATCAATTGGTGACCAGTGAGCCATATAGTAAATTTTAAAATTCTGTCATGGTTTCAGCTTTGCTGTGAATTCTCTATTCTTTTCTAACTTACACAATGGATGTATGTACCTGAGTGTGTTTGGGGGGTGTGCGTGTATGCTTACACATACAAATATGTACAAAATTAGGGAATAGTATGTACTGCTGAAACCCTTTGAAAACACAGAATACTTTAACAACAAAGCTTTTTCAAGTGGATATATACAAATACATAAGCGCGTATGTATAAGTTTCTAATTAATTAGTTACCTTCACTCACTGAAATCCTAAAGGCATCTCTGAGATGACAGTGCCATATATGTTTATTACTCAGAAAGTGAGGTAGAGCACTGAGATTGTCTAAACAACTTTAATAGAGCAAAGGTTATCCTTTGGTAAGGCAGAAATGAGATTGATTTACTATGTCCTTTCATTACTTTACAACAATTTAAAAGAGACCACTCTTCTTGTGACAGATTTTAAATGCATTTGGCTTAAAGCAGCCCATGATGAATTAAAGGAAAAATCAAGGGGTACATGAAATAAAGGCAATCAATCATCTTGTATTAGTGGAGAGAAATTCTAAATTAGAAAGCCAATGGTTTTAGTTCCAGAGAGGTCTTTTAAACATTCACCATACCCTGTAATGCACACTGACCTCTCAAGAATAAATATTGTCACCGGTAAATTTTTACTTCATTGGAGGAGTCTTTATGAAGATTTATTCTCTCTGGTTATGAGAAATATTGGCATGTACTGTTGAGTACTTTTTGTTGTTGTTAAAAAGAACCATTATGGAGCCTGTCTAAATTACAGTAACCACAATAAATTTAAAAGTTTAAGTTACACACTTACATGGAGTCTTCTGACAAAGTGATAGTTTACTAGAACTTCACTAG
Organism: Phaethon aethereus; assembly: GCF_964289735.1. Classification (NCBI taxonomy): domain Eukaryota; kingdom Metazoa; phylum Chordata; class Aves; order Phaethontiformes; family Phaethontidae; genus Phaethon; species Phaethon aethereus. The sequence goes on along the minus strand of NC_138577.1, from coordinate 36,877,874 downwards.
AACTTCCAGTAAACAATTTATAGCACGACCTACCTGGAGTACTCACATTTAGATGGGAAGCACTGAATACAACTTTGAAAGGCGGTGCTTAATAGCACCAAAGGGAGCAGTTTAGTTGCTTTTGCTGATCTGGGTACTATGAAAAATATGCTGTTACATGCATTACTTAGCATGCTGCATTGACAGTTAGGAAGACAAGGTTCTAATGAGAAACCATAACTGTGCAGTCCAGTTTCTGCTGCAATTGCTGGTGGGTCTTCCTGTTACCTGCCTTGAAATGCCAGGTATTTCTATATTGTGACATGAACTGTTACAAAACATACCTCTTGCTTCAGTGGCTCCTAGAGAATCACACGTATCTTAAAATTTTGTGATAAAAAAGTCATGTCAGTCCCTGCCCCCTCCCAATGTCTATTACAAATTGTTAATGACCACTTGGTTGGCTTTTCTTGATTCAGCATCAGCTTCTGAGAGTTGTTAAGTATTGATGATGTAACTGCAGGGAGGGCAGCACAGGAAGGGACGAGGGAAGTGATAAGGGCTAGTACCTGACTGAGAAAGTTTTTCTTAGGTTACTATTGGTCATAGGTAGGATTATTTTATAAAGTCAAATCTAGTACTTGATGCTCATCACCTGTGCTGAGAAACATTTTAAATTAATTGTGTATCAAAGAAAGGTTAGATAAAATTCACAGTTACATGGGAGTACCTTTTTTCCCCCTTCTTTCTCTGATTTGCATTTACTGAAGATTTGTAGTTTCTAAGCCTAGACTATAGGAAAAAGCAAAAACTGAGGAAACTCAGTTAAACTCCATCTTCTAGAAGTGAATAAAGTCCCTTGGCAGATTCCAATTGTGTCTGCATTCTTTTGTCTAAATAATTTTAATGGAGAGTTCATTAGTTCAGTAACAAAGTCTTAATGATCAGAATTCTTATAGTTATGTGATGACATTTCTGTAGCCTCCTTCTGTTACTGTTTTCAACTTCATGAATTTATTATATTCTTGAAATGATAGACACTTAGAGACAAGTTGATGTTGTTTCTGGCTATAAAGTTCGAATGTTGCCAGAAAAACTAGTCATGCACTTTAACTGTGTAAACAATATGAAAAGATGGATGGATGGATAGATATTTGTATTTACTGCAAATACAGATTAACAGTTTCACAAATAAGATTTCTGTTGGAATGAATGAAGTAACTGACAGGTTTTCTTTCTTGGTAATTTATTTTTAACGCACCTTAGAGCCTTTTATGGGTGATTCTGTTTTTTACTAGAAAATACTAATAAGCAGGATAGCTATTGAGGTCTGTGAAGACAGTGACCTCTAAGAACTTTCCTGTCTGTTATGGTGCTAACCAAGGCTGGCCCAGTTACTGAGGAGCTAGTGAACTCTTCCAGTCTTTCCACTGACTAACACAACGGCATGACTCTCACTGGAGCTTGGACTTTCCGGGTAGGGTGTGTGATATGCATGATTTTCACACAGCTTTGACAATTATGACTGAGTCGTTTGCCATGTACATAGTAATAAGAAACACTTCAGGTCTTTAAAATGCAAAATCAGAAAATTGTGGCTAGCTTTTTATTTCCTGCACACCAAACTGCCCTGCCTCTTCGGTAGGAAGTTGTTCTGACCAGATGCATCCTTTAGTTACTGAATCACACAGTTCAAAATGGAGTTCTCTTCATACTATTCATCATGGAAATTGTAAACTTAAATGTCCACTGAACACAGAGTATCTGTTTGCAAAATGTTTTGGGTGGATGTTGCTTTCGCTTTCAGCAGAAGGCTGAAAGAAGAACACAAGTGGACTCTTAAACAGAACTTCTCAGTAAAGCCAGGAAACAGGTTATCAACACTTAGGCTGTTCTTATTGTGTCCCTTATCATAATTGACAGTTTGACGTAAAACTGGGTTACATGACCACTAGGGAGGTATGTAAATGGATAAGAGGTCACCTTTCACATACGCTTGATGGAAAGGAAACACATTTAAAGGAAGTTTCAGTTAAAACAATGACAATATGCAAATGTTAAGTTTTATGGGCTTTTCTCAACTAACAGAAGCTATAGCACAGTCTCCTATTACACTTTCCAAAATACTTATCTACTTTCACTAGCACACAGAAGTTTGAAATGAATGTTAGACAGCTACTCTCTAAATAAGAGAATACAAAACCGGCTTAAATATTAACCCGTAAAAATTATTCAGGCTATGATTAATGATTGAGCTGTTGACTGGGGGTTTTTAATGTACACAGGATTTGCATACTTAAAAATCTGCGGGGTGGTTGTGCTTGGGAAGTGCCCATTTTAAACTGGACAGGCAGCTATAGTGAAATCTAGTCCTTGGGTAGAACTTCACATCAGTACATGTCACAGCACTGGAAAGTGCAAACCAAAATCACTTCCCTGGCTTTTTACAGGGGGCAGAACAGGAGCAGGGAGCTGGATGACTTTCAGGTAGATGGGAGTTAGGAGAAGCACTCGCTCTACTGCTCTGCTTCTGCCTGGGCCTGCGGCCCCCTCCCACGACAGAGCTGAGGTGGGTGAGGGGGTCGCACTGCCTGCCTGGAGAAGCACTTGCAGCGGGCTTTGTGCTCTCTGCTGCTTCGTGAGCGTAGCAGTGAGGATGTATCGCAGCGATGAGAGACCGCTGCGGCTCCACGTCCTAGGAGACGGCAGGGCTGCCTGTAAAGTTTCCCCATCTGCTGTAAGGTTGGGCATCCTTTTCCACTTCAGAGTACAGACCCATGTACTTTTTCTGTGTGGTTAGGTGAGAGAGAAATTTAAAAAAATCACTGATAATGTTTCATGGATGGAAGATGTTATTGAAGTGGGGTTCATGTTGCTTGCCTTGCTGAAAATGACAAAGCCGTGGGACAGAAGAGCATGGCTGTCCAACAGGCTTCTAGGAAAGACTTTTCACCATGTCACATGCCAAATCGGGTCACTTAATTTGCATTGATAGCATATTTTTGAGAAAGTTAGTAATGTTTTTCAGCATTCATTAAATGTCTCATGAGGACTATTTGTTAAGTCCCTCTGCTGAGGAACTTAAGTTTTCTCAAGTAGCCTTCAAGTAGTTTCCTGCCTCTCCCTTTCACACATCCTGCAGAGGAACTCTTTTAGGTGTCTTGCTGTGGGTGAGAGTGAATGTGCCTTCTCGTCTCCAGCTAACACTGTGGTATGATTTTAGAGGTCACCTAAGTTACTGAGGACTCTAAGTAGCCACAAAGCTTTCAGTATGACTCCAGACAACATATAGCACTCAAAATACTCTACTAAAGCACCCTGCATCCTTCCAAAGCTTGGTACTCCTGTCAGGTCTGTGCCCCCAGGCTTTCCCTACTGGGCTGTCTGGACATGCTCCAAGGGCAGCGTTCCTGCTGCTTCTGTGAACAGACGTCTCCTTCCATCAAATGGAGCCAGGGCTCCTGGAGCTCTTTGAAGCTTCTCCAGCCTTTTTACCCAGAAAGCACTCAACACACGTGAGCGATGCAGATGCAGGCTTTGAAAATTAAATTTCTACATAGTTTTGAAAGTACATTTCTAAATCTTAGACATCCTGATCTCTAAGCAGGAGTGATTTGGGAGGGGAAATTTTATGTGAGGGAGAAAAAAAATATTTTTCCTGGCAGGTTAGTTTTTAAAGACAACATGGCAGCTGTGTGAGCCTGCTGAGGAGTGTGAAGCAGTAGTTTTTAACATTGGGAAGGTGGTTTTCAGCACAGCTGACGCAGTCCTGGGCTTATCACAGAACCCATTGTCATACACACCTGCAGTTCCAAGTTTTTGTCAGTACCCCAAGTATGGCACGGCTGGTGCAGTGAATAGCAGTACAGTTTACACTAACTACAAGTCTGGCGTAGCATGAATCTTCATATACGTGTGTGTGTGTGTCTACAGTATATATATAAAATGCACATGTTCTATTATTACCATTACAGTATTTAGATGTGTATGCATTGAGGAATGTATGATTGTATATAATATGAAGTATGTCATTACTAACATTTATGAAATAGGTTTGAAAAGCTCTTTTTGTAGCTTTCTTAATGATAAATTTAGCACACTAACTACATGTGGAAAGTTTTCGTACAGACTGTGGGAAGAATATAATGATTTAGTGCCGAAGCTGATTTACTAAAATGTAATGTATCAGTCCCTTACTGTTTTCCCCAAAAGACAAATGCAAACAGATTCTATAGCAAGCTAAGTGCTTGCCAGATTTTCAAGCTAGGCCTAAGTGCGTATAATCATTTGGTAACACTAAGATTGTGATTTTAGTATTTTTTATGGTTCTAATCAGCCACAGGGCTTTTATTTATAGAGTTTATATTTTGTGAAAGAAGAAAACGAGTTGTTTAACCTTCAGTTTTGTGTTTCAGCTGGAAGTGAGTTTTTATAGCTAAGTTATAAAGCTTTAAAATACACATCTGTAATGAAGATGATGACATTCTTAAGAATTACAGCAGAAGTACATCTACTGTACATCAAATAACTGAGCTGACACATTTTACTATGTCTTCAATATTAAAATCAGGTTTACAATACTGTTTTGTATAGTGACTAAACCAAATATTTACTTACCCCTTTCTTTAAACATATTTAATGTATTATTCACAGTTACCTCTAGCAAACTTTTTTACTGCATGTTTCCTTTTCTGGTTAATTTCTTGTGGTTTAGTCATGCTTTTAATGGCCTTTAGAAGGTCCCTTGGAGTTCTTTAGATAACAAACAAGGAACAATCCCTATGAAAACATCAGAGACGAACGTTTCCATTTCTCAGACCATAACAGCAGGAAGCTTATGAGTCTAACAGCCAGACAGGGTCAGATTTGCAATATTGTCTTGTCCTCAGCGTTTGTATTTTTCAGGAAAAGACTGCAATTAATTGTGCTCCTGTGAAAATAGTTTCTTGTCATTTGTTTGCTGTTGCCTGCACTATCTAAAGACTGCGAATACGGATAGAGAAAACTAAAATGCATTGAATGCAATTAAACTCAGCCATAACATTTTCTTCAATTCAAAGTGCTGTGTCATATCTAGTGGTACAGCAGTTTATATACAGCATGACCATACAGAGGTTAAAATGTATGTTTTCTTCTCAAGCCAGAAAAGTTCACTTTCTTAAACTTAAAAATAAGCAGTGTATCTTTTCAATAAATCTGCTAACACTATAGGGCAGCTGTTAAATAAACAGAGCTATAGAGGGTTGCTTGAACAATCTGTGAAGGCAGAACTGATGATTTGAGGATTTGGGAAGAATTTGTTTCAGCTAACATTTAGTTCATTCCTCATTATATTGAAATGCAATAAAGTATTTTAAATGCTATTTTTCTGAGTCTAAAGCAAGATTAGATTATTTTATCACCTCTTGCTAAGTAATACCACTTTCAGTAACACTAGATTAATAAAATTCAATTACAAAATACCTTTACCCTTATTAAATAGCACGATAAGGACATACAGTTTGTTTAATTTGGGCAAATTTTCTATAAATTGCATGTCTTATATGTTTCACAAAATGCATGCTACAAGATACTGATTATATTTGACCTTTACTTAATACACACTTTATAGACCATTGCTTAGAGAAAACAGCATTTTTATTTCCTTTTTTAAAGTATCTCACTATTGAATATTAACATTTGCTTTTATTCCAGCTCACTTTGTAATCTAATAATGGCTAATTGTTATGTGCTAAACACTAGTTAACTCTTTTATGCTTTATTAATAAAGGAGCGTATTAAAATAGCATTATATTAAGCAAACCTATAGGCATTTATTTCTCAGGATAAGTTATTTTTCTTCGTTTGTTTGTTCTATTTTATTCTTTAAAGTTACTTCTTGGGAAAGTAAGGCTTTTGCCATGTACAGTACTAGTTTGCATGTATTCATTTAAATACTAAAAACTGTAGTACTGCTCGATCCATATCTGACTGCTAGGTTTCAATTGACAGCTGAGAATTTGTGACTGGACCATGAATCAAAACGGCAGGCATTTATACCCCAGTGCCAGTGAGGATACATTGGGAATTACTTGGCAAAGGTAACATTTTAATTATTTCCACCCCTACACCACCTCTAAAAAAGTTGCATTGAGCTACAGTATCTGTTTTAGCAGGCCTCCAAGAGGAAAACGTGACAGCATTTGATCACAGCACGCGTGTAACATTTCTCCCATACACATTCAGGTTATCTTTAGTGTAAGCTGAATTTTAAAACTACCTTAATAAAGCACCTGGAATGACAGTGCTGTGCTGTCAAATGCGAAGGGTTTGTAAATTTAAGGGAATACTGATCTTAGGCTTTAAAAATGAAAACGTAATTTGCAGAATTAAAGGTCATATTTTGGGGGGCTTTGTGGTTAAACCAAAGAAAATGGTGCTCTTAGCGGTATAGCTGAGTATAATAATAAATGTCTGAGGTGATGGTGGTTTTCGACAATGAATAACCATACTATTCATAGAGATTTTTCTGACTAATTGTTTGGTGTAGCTTTAGGTCACTAACATGTACATGAAGGTAAGATACAAACCATCTTATTTCTCACCTAAATAACAGAATAATTAGGGATGATATACACAAATGAGAGTTTCTTTTTGTATGGGAAAAAAGTAAACAAAATAAACCCCATTAACCTTTGGTACATTAATAAATTGCTCATTATTATCTTTTACATCTCTTACTATATAACAAATTATGGTAACAGTAGAGGTGTGTGTGTCTAAATAGGTGTGTAAACAAATCAGCATAATTGTGATACATCACTTTTTCACCTCTTTCATGTGCAGGATTATCTACAACACTAAATACTTAATGGGGGTTGTACATGTGAAGCCTGTGGGTTGGGAGCCTGTCAGATGAAGTATTAGCTACTTACTCTTGAAATAATTTTGAATACTTCTTGGACATTTGTATGCATATAAAGTATATGTACCTCTGAATGAGTGTGAGTGTGTATCTGTATTATGTACAAAATGCCTTTTGATGCACTGTATTGCAGTATGGATTGCTAGAAGTTTTGGGGTTTTGGAGTATCAACTTGAGACGGCAATTATGGAATTTGAAAATTGGTGCTGCTTACAAATCTGAAATTTAAATGCCTTGAATATTTTTTCTTTACTTCTCTTTTTTGCAATTTTGTGGGATAATATTTAAAATCTGGAAGAATTGAGGTAGAAAAGCAAGGTGTTGTCATTTCTTCCCTTATAGATTAAATGGCACAATGGAAAATTAGCTAATGGATTCACCTCATCTCCTCAAGGGCTGTGATTCACATTATAAATCCCCATCATGCAGTAATTGCCACAGTTTTCAGTGTACTGCCAAGAGTGAGTCCAAACTGAGCTAGTTTAGCACAGAGAGGGTGATTTATTCTCCCACTACAAAGGATGTTGCTTTTTCAGGGCATTGACAGGTGTTAGGAAATTATATCACAACCGCCTATCTAGGGGTATCCTTGAATGGTTTTAATCAGTCATCACTTGAGCCCCCTTCAAAGCAATGCCAGTTTATACCAGCTGAAGCAGTGCCTCAGTGTTTGCTGAATTCTGCTTTTCAGTACCCATCACACAAGACCCTTGGGCATAAATTAGGAAAAGAAAGGAAAGAGGGGAAAAAGATTTCTAAGCAATGACCAAGGAAACTTTGGTGATGCATGCTCCATGATCTGCTCACCTTTATAGACAAAACTGCTTTGCAGATCACCCCCAGAGTGCTGCCTGACACTTTGACCCTACCAACATACAAAAGTGCTGCCAGATGGACCTGGGCACAAATTCTGTCATGGGCATCTCTTTACAGGCCTAGGCTATGCCTACTTAGCCTTGAATTAAACGCAGCCTTGGCGGACAAAGAAACAAACTATTAGCTCTCCCTGGGTAGATGGCTTTTAGGATTTGGGCTTTGGAATACAGCGCTCTTCAAATCTCATGTAGGTAAGTATCTAAGAAGGGAAATGATACCTGCGCAGGCTGAGGAGCAGTGAGCCCTTCTAACACTGAGACTAACATGAAGAGAAAGGGTTTATTGTAACAGGAATTGTTGCTTGTTGGTGAATAAACATATTCTAGTCCAGACAGTCAAATTTTCCCACCAAAAATGGTTTGATAACTGTTTGATTGTGTGATTTCCTCAAATCTGTAGTGCTCATTTTGATGGGACTCAATCTGACCTTTTACAGCAGGCTTCTGTGGTTATTTTAAGTATACTGATTTTTCAGAAATATCATTGACCTGAAGAAGGTCACAGTGCCTTGGTGTTAGCTCTCTAAGGAAATCAGGTAGCAGAGGTGGCCAAGCTGAAAGCATTTTTATGGAGCATTGTTGGTGAACCACACCTTGGAAACTTGAGGAAAGTGAATGATGATAAAACCTCTGTTATTTCTGTGTTGTCTTATTAGTACCTTCCTGTCATACCTGATAGTAGGTAGATTGCACAAACTTCACAATATGATACACAGACTTCAAAATATATTTTCTGGGTTTTTCTTTCCTTATAAAATTATGTATCAGTAGGCATTTGAAGTCCCAGTCATAAGACAGTAGTGGTCCATATGCCAAAGACTGAACTTAGCAAAAAAACGAGAATTAAAAAAAGAGAGCATGAATAATACAAGACAAAAGAACAAAACAACAAAACTTCGAGTCATTCAAAGTCTTCAAAACCAGAAGACTTGCAAGGAATAGTGATAATAAAAACTAGATTAATACTTTGCTTAGCTAAGTTAAACATTCTAGTATCTTTAAAGGAGTTAGTTATATAAAAGATCCTTTGAGCATCCTAAAAAAAGGGGTAAAACCCAGTTATTCAGTAAGGTATTTGGAAGTATTAATTTTTATTTTGCTCCTGATACCCTAACAATTTACGATTTGTTTTGTTTTGTTTTGTTGCTTACTTACAGCATTTATGGTTTCTATTCTATTATGGCTGCTGCACTTTGAACATTTAAGCATATCAATAGAATTAAATTTTCAGGTACTTTTAAGATCATTTAGGTCAATTTTTTGCTGTACATATGAAGAAGATAGATACTCAGAATTGATTAAAAAAAACCCCAACCTTCTTTATTCATAACCACAGTTCTGTGTTAATAACTGTTTTCCTAGAGACAGAAGATGAGGGGAAGCTGTGAAAATCTGTAAGGCTCAATTAGGAAAATACCGTCTCAGTCGCTGTGTGAAAGCAAGAGCATATGCAACAAGTAAATTAAGACATGAGTGAAAGTGAGAAAAAGTGTGTATTTAAGTCTGATAACATGAGCTTGAGCCTGAATCTCAGCCACTTATTATGCCATTGATATTAATTCCAGTGGGACCACTCATAAAAGGAGGTGTGATGGGTCTCTTTTAGAGCATGTTGAGTATTTGCAAGTTTTTCACAGACTAAGCAAATTTTCAGTGCCAAAGTGTACATTTTAATTCACCGATTGCCAAATACAATTTTATTTCAAATTATTGTTACTTATACTCATTTTTTTAACAATCTTTCTGTGTTAGTTTTATGTGTTAACAGTTACTTTAACATTACCTGTACGCTACCCAGGCAAACGCACTAGGTTAGCATTTCCTGCTTTCGGTCTGTTATCTTGACACATAAGCATAGTACAACAGCTGGTTTGTTGCTGGAGATGCTGAGGGGAGCTCTGTTCAGCTCAGAGTGCTGAGTTTTCTTCTCGGCTCTAGCTGTAGGGGTGTTTGGCTTTCCAAGCATCATTTTTTCCCCCAGCACCGCTCCGGCTTTATGATAGTAATGTTGATAAGGCAATCAAATGAGATAATCTCTCATTTGTGAAGGAAGCGGGAAGGGAATTGAGAATGCATGCAGATTTCTTTTGTAGCACAGTACCTTGTGTGTGTTCGGTATCGAGAAAACACACAGCTAAAGTAACACAGTCAGCAGCACTGCTGTGGCAAGCACATTTTAGGAAACACAGACACCTGTTACAGAAATGGTTCATACCGTCCTGGCCCACCCTAATCCCCTTGGGCAATGTTTTGGAATAGAAATATCAATTCATTACAACTTGAGAACGAAAGTGCTGAAGTATCCTGATTGTAACAGTGTTCGTAGAAAGAACATGTAATGATTTCTGGTCTTTTATCAATTTAAATTGCTACCTCTAATGGTTTTGCCCAACTCTGTAATGCAGAAAGATGTTCAGAACATTATGTTTCCACTCCCATCTAGGCAAACATCTTCAGAACACTTCCTAAGAAATTAATTGTATTCAAGCCAGACTTGCATGCTGCCATCCCACAGGAAATGGGTCAGCAATCCATTAAGATGCCATTAGATAATCTAATTTGGAACTTAATCTCTAAATTAACCATGCTCCATACTTGAAGCATACTTGAGAGAAAGAAAAAAAGTTTATGTTTGAATCGATAGGGGAGCCGAAGCGTGAAGAAGGCTGTTTGTTTTTTCTGTAGCTGTGGTCACGTCTCAAGCCGTCTGGTAACCAGGAGAAACCAGACATGATGTAATTCCAGATTGAACTTGAACTTCAGGGACTTAGAATGGGGGAACAATGGACCATAGGAATCAATAATGTCCATTTTCCACATGATTATGTTTGGAGCTTTAGGTTAACCTTTATAGGAGAAGCAGCAAGAACTGCAGTGTGACCAAAATGAATGAGATGATCCAGAAGCAAGATGTTAAAGTAGAGAAAACAACTTCAGTAATATTTTCTGAGCAGCACTGCAGATTCCAGCAGGATTAGAAAAGTTCCCGCTCTGCAGTGAACTGGTTGCCTGTTCTGAGCACTCTTTGTTCACTTAGGTAGGACAAACTTAATCTTACATTTCCTGTCAGATGATTTTTGGCAGCACTGCTAGGGAAGGAGGAGCATATTATAGAGAAATCCCAAGTGTAAACTGTATCTTTAACCCTTTGGTTACTCCAATTTTTTACTTCTTGATCATCTTACTTCCAATTGTTTCTTTTGAAGCAGTAAAACTAGAGTGTTGGAGTTTGTGTGTTGCTTTTTTTTTGGTGCTGTTAGGATTATCTGCATTATTACTTAGTCATGCTAATTTGATAAATAAAATTTTAGTAATATTTTTTAAAAGTGTCAAGGTAAAAAATATAACATTAAAATTTGAGATGGTAACATTTGGGGAAAAAAGCAGTGTAGGTGTGGAAAGTGGAGAGTCAGTTTTTCACAGGTGACCCAATGGTCTCTCATAACCCAAGCCCACATTGTCCATGGTTTGGCTCTGTGGGAGGCAGCCCTCCACTTGGTCATAGCCCCCTCTCTGCATGTGCTTGTTTGCAAACCTCCTTTAGCCCTGTCCCTCCAGCAAACACTTAACGCCTGCCTGGTCCAGAGCACAGCATGGACATGCACCATTTCTCTGGGCCCTTCCTCTGCTCTGGATTTTCTTTGTTAGTGATGGGCTCTGTGGCCTCTTCCTGATCTTACCTTACCTTTTTTTGTTTCACTATCACAAAAAGGTGTCTGCAGGGAATAGGATAAGTATCCTTACAGCAGAATTCCCTTTTCCCTCCTCTGGGCATAAATCAGTAGGTTTTTACCTCCTCCATCTGCTAGATGGGTGGTATGTGCCTGCTAAACTATAAAAGTCATCCTAAATTAAGCTGAGGTATACTTAATATATCTCTTGAAATAAATGCTCACCTTGGAGATGAAATTTGGCAGCTGTTTAACTACAGATACCAGTTTAGAACAGTTAACAGAAGTACCACATTAAGTAGATGCTGGGGGTGGTTATTGTTTTGTCAAAAATGCACAAGTGGGAATTTAGCCAGGGCACTGAGGTTAGCGCAATTGCATTTCCAAAGTTCGCATGATCTTAATAATTTGAAATGGTAAAGTTCCCTGTGCTTGTGTGGGCGAGCAGTTGCCCACACTTACAGAGGTAGACAAACCTTGCTTGGTGACTCGCTAGTGCTACTTGTGTCAACATCGAAGGCATTTCTACCTTTTCTGTCCAAAGACAGACCTGGCATGATCTGATCTACCTTCTCTAAGCTAATGTGTTAATGCACAGGGTGGTAAAGCTGCAAGAAGGAAAATACTGTTTTAGGTGTACGTTCCCTAATCATGAAATACTCCTGCAGACTTCTGAAGCTGTAATAGAAAGAAGGTAGTAACTGGTGGAAAATAATCTTAAAATCCTTCAAATTTACTCAGGTCCGATTGGATTTATTTTTTATTGCATTTGGTTAATTGTTTAACATTATTATACTCTTCATGTTATTATAACCTCCAAAGCGGACTGTATATACGTATAATATTAGTACTGCTTGTGGTCCATTCCAGTAATACTTTAATCAGAGGTTCTTGAAACAGCAATTACTATCTTTAAGAGGAAATCACGGTAGAGATCTTGATTGAATTAACATGTGAAAACTGTAATGGAAGCTGTAATGGAGAATGTTAACCCTGTAGGAAGCTTACAGAATTTTTCTTTGCTGTTTTATTACATTTGACCAGATAAAGACATTATTCTTGCTGTGGATAGAGAGGGAACTGATGGCTGTATAGCATACCTGGTAGTCTAGTTGTGGTGAGAGAAAACTGTTCCTGGTAGTGAAATTACTTAGAGGTATAATGCTTCAGGAACGTGATCCTGCAAACCATACTCTCTCTCAAAAAGGCCACTAGTCATAATGTCACAGCAATATGCAATGGTGCTTCTCATGTAGTTTTCTTCAAAACTTAGCCTAGAGCAGTTTTTTGGCGGTCTCACTTCATATTGCAAGGGACAGGCATTTATGTTGTAACCTCTGTCAGCGCAGGGCTCACAGGTTTCCTCAGGAGCAGCGAGCTGGAGCGTGGGGTAGGCCTGCCTTATTCCCCTCGGACACACAAAGCTTTTTTATCTGAAGGAGAAGCCGCGTGGGCAGAGGGACATCTCATGAACTTCTGCAAGGACAACCAGCTTGCCTGTGTCCTGGGCAATGGGAAGAGTTTTGGCTTCCCCTGTGTTGAGGCACGTAGTGAACAGAGACAGAGCATTGCCTCTGGTTTTGTGAAACTGAGGGCTGGAAATTTACCTGGGACTTGGGCAAACTGCTGGGTAGCGTGGCGAAGGGAAAGGTGTTCTCCCTTTTCCTGCTGTTGCCCCCTCTGCGAGCCCCCAGGCGGGGTCTGCAGTAGCTGGCACTTCTGCTAAGGCACTCTGCAGAGAAGCCGTAGATGGTTTTCATGGCAGAAGCCAACCTCTGCGATGCTCACAGACATCCCTTCAGAGCAGGTTTGAAAAAGCTGACAGGGGACCTTGCTCTTCTGGTCTGTCAGTCTGGCTTGGTGATAGCTGAAAGTTCAATTAAATTTACCGTAAATGCAGTGGGGTATGTGGGAATGTTGGATAGACAGCTAGACTTAATGCAGCTTAGTAGAGCCTGGGTTATTTTTTTGGTTATTCTTTGTGTCATAGCTGTTCTCAGAGCTTTGTGCTGTGGTTAGTGCTGTTCACCTCAGTAACTTCCATTCAGGCTTCCTCTTTTGTCTGTCTTGGTGGTGGTGTCAAGACTGGGGGGGGCTGAGATAGAGTTACATCAACCTGCAGTATGATAAGGCCGATTTCCAAAATACAACCGGGGCTCGTCAAGACTTGAAGATCCTGGCTTAGGAAGTGCTAGCAGGCAGAGGGGATGGCCGCTCCTTGCTGGCTGCTGCCCAGTGGGTGTGTGGAGATCAGGGACTTCAAGCCCTCCTTCAGAGGCACCAGAGCGGTGGCTTCTCCAGCCACCGCGCGGACGGCGCGTGGCTGCCCGGCCGCGCTGGCGTGCTGCTGCCTGCACCGCCGTCGCTGGTGGGCAGCAGGAGGCTCTGCGCCAGAGGCTTCCGAAGCTCCGGTGGGATCCACACACGGGAGGTTTGTTACTCCCTGAGGATTCATAAGCAGCACTGACAAATTTGTCGCAATCCGCATTTTTGTCATGGTCATAATATAAGGTGGGAGGCTTGAAAGGTTTAGATAAACACCTGTATTAAATTTGTAGGTCATACGGCAACAACAGTCCTATTAGTCACTTGCTACAACTTATTTTTATGGAGCGCTTTCCACAAAATCAAGATCCCTGTCTCCTATATGAAGTAGTAGATAAGAAAGCTGCCACAAATAGTAATTTGTTCTTTATCAGCACTGACTGCTTTCCTTCACCCGCCATAGTCATTAGAAGGTTGTCAACTTTAAAACAAAGAAAAAAGTCACATATACATGTATCCAACCACTGAAGTGCTCTGTAAATCTTCAGAAAGATAACCTGGAAGCTGTGTATTTAGCCTTTGCAACAGAAATTGTTTAAATACCGTGTTGACCTCACACAAAATTTACATTCTTTTAGTTAGTGTTCTATTTTGTTTAAAGTCACTAAACGCTGTAAATTCTGTGTAACAGGACAGCAAAGAACTGTGCACTGTAAAACATATATTCAGACAGATCCTGAGCAAACAAATCTGCTTCGGTTTTTTTTTTGTTTTGTTTTGTTTTGTTTTGTGGTGGGGTTTTTTTGTTTGTTTTGGCTTTTTTTTTTTATTACTGGTTCCTATTTTTACAAATCCCTGTGCTTGGAAGTGATTTGCAGTGTGTCTGTTATTTCAGAATGTACTTCATAACATCACTGATGAGGAAGGAACAAAAAATGCACTTTAAAACAAATTGTGAAGGAAGATGAAGAATAAGTTGAAACAAATAAGCCTCTTAAACGAGGTTCTGGTATTGAATTTTTTTTTGGAAACATAATCTTTTCATCAGATCATATTGGACAAATCTTTCATGCTTAACTGGGTTTAAGTCTTTGTGAATATTTCAAGACTTGTTGTGTAACTGTGATTTTTGAATTTCAAAAGGGATTATTTCTCCAACAACAGAATTTATTTTATTTGTAATAGTCAGTAGAATGAAAAAAAGGAGAAATCTTTAATTAAACATATTAGCTGATGATAGCAAGATTTTTTTAATTTCTGAAGAGGTAATCTTCAAGAATATACCCAATTAATTAAAAAAACAAATCTTATTGAATAATATTTCTACTTCAGGCATTTAAAATACATTAGGGTATTCATATTTCTTATGAATATGCCCCCTTCATAATTTGACCATCATTGAGACAAGCAGGTCAGCAATTTTTTCCACTTCTTTGTGTGTAAAACAGAGCACCAGAAGTTAATTGTTAGGAATCAAAAGAGTAAATTAATAGGTTTAGAGAGGTATGGAGTATCAACCAGGAGTAAATGACAGAATCTGTTTGTATTATTTTTAATATAAAAGACCTGAGGAACATGTCCCCTGGATTTCACAAAATAAGTTGACCTCTTTCTTTAATGTTCATACAGCAGCAATTGAAAGGATCACAGAAATCTGCCAAATATAGTTATTTCGTGCACATTTAAGATAGATAAAAAAGGGTCTGTTCTCGTCTTTACACCCGATGACACAGAAGTGCATCTGCTCATCCAGGGAGTGAGCAGCGTGTAGGGGTACCCAGAGATAGCGAAGGAGGAAAACTTCCAGCGTCTGTCCTCCACAGAACATCTGTTGGAGGTTTTAGTCTTCAGATGTCTTACCATGAAGCTTATCAGTCTCATCCCAACGCGTGTTCCCAAGTAAGCTGCTGTGCTTGTGGAAACGCCTGGTGCAGCAAAAAACTCGATAGGATGCAATGCAGAGGAAGGACTGTGTGCCCAGTTCTGATGTTAGCTGTTTGGCCATGGTTGCTGACTCAGTGATGCTGTTTTTCTTCTGAATAAATTTGCTGAGACTTTCTCTAAAGTCCATTATTTCTGGGTTGCAAGAAACGCATCTGAGGCTGCTCAGGGTCATCTCTGGGCACTGAATAGAGGCAGCTGAGGTCTTTCTTTGAGTATCCATCTTGCAAATACTGTTGGGTAAAGTACTTACTACTAGTTGGTGCCTGGTAAACACGTAAATGCCGTTGGGACTTAATCTCCTCAGTGACCGAATGCTTTTGAAATAGTGACTTAAGTTCCAAAGTCATTGAATTGCCTTCAAAAATATTTTCTTTCTCAGACATTTTTTGAAAAATTTATGCTACTCACTGCTGCCCTTGATGCACGGCTACCCTTGGCTGCAGGTGTTTATGTGGTTGGGCCCTGTGTTATCTAGTGTTCCTT
Source organism: Phaethon aethereus (assembly GCF_964289735.1). Lineage (NCBI taxonomy): Eukaryota > Metazoa > Chordata > Aves > Phaethontiformes > Phaethontidae > Phaethon > Phaethon aethereus. The sequence goes on along the minus strand of NC_138577.1, from coordinate 36,861,753 downwards.
AGGGACTAATATCTTTTGGGAAGAATCTGTAAAGAAAGCATGTTTTTTGAATATTAAAAGTCCTTTGTTCTCATTGGGACTCACACACCTCAGAGGCACATCTTGGGACTGAGACAAGATAGACTGTCAGATTCTAAGAGGGTGGGAAATCTCACAGGAGGCTTAACCACTGAACCTCTATATTGTGCTCTTGAAAAGAGCGAACCTGTATATTGTAGTGTATTTCAGTAGCTCTTAAATAACATCTGTGGTGCCATGTAGTGTCACTTGTATGGTTCAGTTGTGTCTGCTCTGTATCTTTGCGCCTGAAATTTTTGGGGTCTTTCATAAACAAACAGGCCATTTAGTGTAAGTCATCAGTAATACTACGTGCAACGGAGATCAATGCAATTATTTTTGTTTCAAATAAGCCATACTTTAACAAAGAAAACTGTGAAGTAGAATCTCAAGTAACATTCACAAATTTGGTTTCTTATTTTATCTTAAGTACTGCTATTAATAATGAATATTGGCTTAACCCTGATTCAGATTCATTGTGTTCTCGTTTTTGCAATATGTTGAATTTATGTTTTGTTTTTTCTCTCTCTTTCTCTCTCTCCTTATCTCTTTCCCCTTTTCAACAGTCCTGGTACCTGGGCTAGCTTGGTTCCTTTTCAAGTATCGAATAGGACACCGATCCTGCCGACAAATGTCCCAAATTATGGTTTGAACGTAATTGGAGAGCCTTTCCTTCAAGCAGAAACAAGCAACTGAGGGAAAAAAAAAAAAATAAAGGCAAAATTAAAAAGAAAAAAAGAAAGGAAGACAAGATGAGAAAAGAAACGGAAGAAAGAAGAAAAAATAGACCAGCAATTGCAGCTCTTACAATCACTAATTCCCTTATGGTTGAAACTGAAATGACATACAAAGGGTCGATGATATTTCAGTGATGGGTAGAATGCAGCCCCTGCTAAGTAGCCTTTGTTATATGAAGTCCGCTGGGAAATAGATGTTCTGTCTCTGACAATATATTTTAACTGACTTTCTAGATGCCTTAATATTTGCATGATAAGCTAGTTTTATTGGTTTAGTATTCTTGTTGTTTACGCATGGGATCACTATTCCTGGTTATCTCACAAAACAAAGGCTAGGCAGCAGCAACAGAGCTGCAGGAGGACAAGGGCCGTGAGCCAGCCATTTTCTCAACACTCTGATTTAGAAATGTTTTAAGAATAAGCTCTGTAGCCTTTAGTTATCAGTATGGATTTATTAAACTTTGGCCCTTAATTCAGCCTTTTCTAGTGTGTTATGCAGTTTGAAGTTTTCAATCAGTATGAACACACAGGCTCTATGGAAGAAATGCCTCTACGTAGGTAAAAGTGTTATCTCCTCATGCAACAGTAAAAAAGGAAAGGAAAAAAGTGAACGTTTTCCCCACTAAAGAAACACTTACAGAGGCAAGTGCAATTTAAAAATCATATCTAAGGGGTCATCACTATAAGTCCTTCAGCCCTTGGACTCTAAATTGAGGGGATTAAAAATAGAAATAAAAAACTTTGAACAAACTTATTTTTCCCCTCAGTTTTTGAGGGCATTAAAAGGCATTAAATCAAGACAAATCATGTCCTTGAGAAAAAGAAATCAGTGGAAACACAGCACTTATGTTGGTTTAGCTGCTGCCTCCACAGAGGGGTAGAATTTATTTATTTAAAGTTACTGGTTGCATCAAGAACCCTTAGGGTTTACATGTTTCTGTAAAATCTGCATCATAGAGACAAAGAGATAGGCAAATCCATGTCACAAGGGCAAAGCTTACTGTTTACAAACTGGTAATACCAGGATGGGGATATGTTATATTTAAATAATGCACTCAATGTAAGTTTAGTTACAGGGTGCTGAAAACTTGCATGGTGCTTTCAGAAGTTAGCCTTGTTCAACAATTTTCACATATTGACAGATATATAATGTGCATGGGCAGACATTTTGCCTCTATGTCTCTTTAAAAAAAATAATTAAAATACTCTTTCCAGTAATCCTAATTTGCACGAAGATATAATGTCCACATTACGTGCCTTGCCTTGAAATCTAAAAAATGGAAAAAAACAAAAAAAGAAAAAAACTACAAAAAAATTGACATCACTACACTTGTTTTGCTGCATTTATTATCATTTTAAATCTTTACCATTTTTATGACAAAATATTTTGTACTCCAGATGGGAAAAAAGTGTGACATCATGGATTTTTTAGACAGTTATACCTTTATCTCACATTTATAAAGCATATCATGGCTGTGTATAGTTGCCGCTTAAAAATTGTAATCGACCAGCAATATTTTCAGTATTTTGGTGTTTTTTCTATTAACCTTTCATGTTTTTCATCTTCCAATTAATATTGGGGGGAGGGGATACAAATTTATACGAATTATGCAATACCAAGTTTTGCCTATGTAGGTAGTGCTTTTAGCTGTATTGGTTATTATAGGTAAGTACACAGATTTAAAAGAAAAAAAAAAAAAGAATAATGTATGCTTTTTTTGTTTGTTTTAATTGACCAAAGTGGGTACTGCTATTTTTGCAGTGTGATGAGGTCCTTTTCTGTACTGAGAGGTGGACAGGGGATTTTTTTTTATACATACATATATATATATTCTGGGGTGGGTGGGGAGGATTTTTAACACTTTACAGTGTAGCTGTGAAGCAGTGCACCCTTAGCCAGGCAAGGGCTGCAAAGCGACTGTTCTGCCTACTGTGACAAACTTTCAAATCGGTTCCCTCTTTTTAACTTCCCACCTGGGGTGCAAGCTGAAATCATTTCTGGATTTAAAAAATAAATAATGAATTCTGTTGGAGGCAGACTTGACTTGAGGAAATTGTTTTACTTCGAGTTTTTTTCTTTGAGAAAGAGAAAAGAGAGAGAGAGAGAGACAGAGAGAGAGAGAGAGAGGTCAAGACCCACAGTGAGATGAAGCCTTTTTCATTCTGGCAGAGATGCTGCATCCTAAAGTGTTCACGTTAGCAAATGTTTTTAGCTGAGAGTGACAAAGACGCTTGCTTTGTCTAGGAAATGCACGTACAGGGCCAAAATCTTTCCTGGCATAATTCCACTGACTCCAGTTGACTCTGGAGTTGCTCCTGCAGAGAATTTGCCTCCCTTAGTCTGCTTGACTGCTAAATACTCCTTTTTTTTTTTTTTCCTCCACATCAAAACATTCTTTTTTTTCCTCCCAGCATCTGAATTACGATTTTCATCTGCTCAGGCTGTGTCGGAGGTTTGCAGCATCTTCTCATACAGCAGGTCAGATGGAGAGGTCTGGGCTGTAGCGAGGAAGGAGTTTCTTAATGCACGCATTAGACTGTGATGTGAATGAAAGTGTATTTCCAGCAAAATCACATTTTGCGCATCAGTAGCAGGCCTGTTGCTGGCGACCGTGTATGCACCGGGGGTCTTTGTGATGTGTGGCTCAAAACGGGGTGAATTTTTCTTAAAAGCCACAGAGATGGCAGCTGAAGAAACGCACATCCTTGGGATTTATCTGTAGCTAAACTGAAAAAAAGGAAGCCCCCCCATGAAAAGATGAGGCACCAAAAGAAAACGAGCATCACCTTGACGTTGCTGTTTTTCCGAACCCCGTAGTTCGTGAATTCGTTCACCACGCACACGGCTGTCGAGCTGACCGAAACGCGCTGGGCCCACCCCCGGGTGCAGCGCGGCTCTGGCCCGGTAGAAGAAGGCGTGTGTTGCCCTTCAGCGAGCCGCTGGCGCGGGGCAGTGCGGGGGCGGAGGCGCGTGCCGGGGGGGCGTCCTTGGTCACTGCCGTTAGCGGCGTGTTCCCTGACGGCTTTCGGTAGCGCTCCAGAGCGAAGCTGAAACTCATCCGGGCTTCAGAGTGCGACAGCCCAGTCGATGATTGCCCTTCTGGGAGGATGGATGCCTCTGACAGAGCTTTTTTTGTTATCTCTGACCTCCTGTGTGAAAAAAATAGAGCTTACAGATGCGATATTTTAAAAAGCAAACCCCTTCCTTCCATCTGAATGAATTGGGTTCTTAATCGACTGTGGGTTTTTTCCACCTGCCTCTCTGAGAAAAGCCTGTTTGGAAGAAAATGAACTTTTCATTTACTGTGGGTTTGGTTTTGGATTGTTGTTGTTGTGTTGTGGTTTGGTTTTTTGGTTTTTTTTTTTTTTTTTGGTCTTTTAAGCTCAGCAGTCAAAAGATTAAGATAAGATTGAGAACTCAAATCCAGTCTCTGGCCTCCTCCTTCACCAGGAAGTGTATTCTGACTAAATCGAGCCACCCCGTTCTATGTGCACTGTTCTGCCTTTATTAAGTTGCTTTGCAGCCCTGGCCTCATGGCTGTGCCACTGAAGTGTGTTTCCCCTGGAGTGACATGAACGTTTGAGGCTTGACTAAGGAAAAAAAAAAAGGCAGTGAAGGAGACTGTACATAAAAGACATGGCAAAAATATTAATTATAGCAATATAGTTGTGGGGTGATGTTCAGGTGGGCAGCTCCATTGAAAATATGTGAATGAATTTGTGAAGCTGCAAGTAGCGAGAAGAAAGGAGGATCTTCTGAATGAACCGCCTACCTTGTAGACAGTAATTTGTACACTGTATAGTTTTGTTAAGAA